>NW_027206590.1:1492500-1692500 GCF_024711535.1 Dipodomys merriami
ACAATTGCTAGATATTATGCTGAGTATTAGGTAATATATCAGCAAATAATAGACATTGGCTTTGCCTCAATGAAACTTTTAGTTCTCTAGTGAAATAGGTAATAAGTCTGTACGTAAATAAATAACATAAATTTTGTTAGGTGGTAGGATAGGAACAGTGAAGTGATTAAAAACAGTATAATCAAAGATTTCAGGAGGTTTTTCCTAGTATCTATACACAAGCATGATCCTCCCATTTGATAAATGCAGGGATTAAAATTTCCTGGAAATTGAACAGCATATGAAAAGATGCAGAAAGCAACAGACAGAGTGCTTTTCAGTGAGGTACTCCCAATTTAGCATAAAGAAATCTTTATTCAAGATATAAGGGGTTTTGCTATTTAGTTATTTACCTGGATTTCAGTATTTTTTTTATTTTTTTGGTTGAAAGATGTTTTTCTGCAGCAGAGCAAGTAATACTTTTTAATACTGTAAAACACCAACTGAAACAAAAGGTTATCAACATTTTATTTTACAGTGGAATCCAACTTTAAAAATAATGCTAACTAAGCACCAGTGGATCATGCCTTTCAGGAGGCTGAGATCTGGAAGCCAGCCTGGGCAGAAAATTCTGCAGATTTTATCTCCAGTTAACTAGCAAAAGAGCTATAGCTGTGAGCAAGAAAGCTAAAAGAGCTCCTGCTGTGAGCAAGAAAGCTGGGCAAGTGCAAGTCCCTGTGTTCAAGCCCTGGGACTACCACAATAAAATTAAATGACTAATGTTATTTTCTTTCTTAAGAAAACAATTCATACTCATCGTAGAAGATCTAGGAAAAAGGCATATAAACAAAAAGAAAAACTACCTGGTGTTGGAGGTGTGGTTCAGGTGGTAGAGCATCAGCCAATGATCAGAAGTGTCAGATACCAAGGTCAAGGACCAAAACCAAAACAAATCAAAACTACCAGTAAACTTACTACTCGGAAGATAAGTTCTGTTTGCATTTTGATAGATAGATAGATAGATAGATAGATAGATAGATAGATAGATAGATAGATAGATAGATAGATAGATAGATAGATATTAGAAAAATATAGAAAGATAGATATTACCATTCTTTATGGTATAATGTATGAACAGTACATAAATGCAATAATTTTATAGTTTTTGTTGTGGAAACATATCCTTGAAAAGGCTGGTGGTGTAACTATGGTAGCATGCTGGTTAGGAGTGGCCTCTGCGGATGAATGAGCAGTATCTCAAACTTCCTACTTCTACTTTATTTTTTATTAGTATTTTTTATCTTCTGTTCATCTTAGGACTTGAACTCAGGGCTTGAGCTGTGTTCTTCAGCTCTTTTGCTCAAGGCTAGATCTCTACTACTTGGAACCACAGCACCACCTCCAGTTTTCTGGTGGTTAATTGGAGATAAGAGTCTGGGACTTTCCTGCCCAGGCTGGTTTCAAACTGTGATCCTCGGATCTCAGCCTCCTTGCTAGGATTACAGGCATGAGCCACCAGCACCCTGCCTCCTACCACTACTTTCAGAAGGACACTACTTAAAGAAAAAAGGAGCTCTTGATTTTTCTTGATATTCTCTTTGAATTTAGATTATAGCTAATACTTCATTAGGAAGATAAAATGGGTTTTGCAACTAAGGAGAACTTTTTAAAGCCAAGCACCTGTGCCTCACACCTCTAATCCTAGCTTCTCAGGAGACTTGAGATATGAGGATCTTGGTTCAAAGCCAGTCTGGACAGACAAATCTGAGAGACGCTTATCTCCATTTAACTAGCAAAATGCCAGAAAAGGAGCTGTGGCTTAAGTGATAGAACACCAACCTTGAGCAGAAAAAGTTAAATAAAAATTCAATTCAAACCCTCATGCCAGCACACGCTAAAACACCCCTTTTGTTAAGTGCTCTTGAACTCTGTTGGTTAATGATAATAAATCCCTATGAAAGACTCAAATATATGAAAGTATACAATACTGTAAGGAACACTCACAAATATAAGCATTAAAGTATGATTATTCCTTCATAAAGATGTATTAATCTACAGGGCTGAGAAGGTGGCTCAGTGGTAGAATGCTTGCCTTGCATGCATGAGGCCCAGGGTTCAATTCCTGAGCACCACATTAACAGAAAAAAGCCGGAAGTAGCGCTGTGGCTCAAGTGGTAGAGCTCTAGCCTTGAGCTGAAGAGCTGATAGACAACACCCATGACCAAAAAAAAAAAAAAAATGTATTAACCTTTAGCAGTTCCCCTCTTGGAGTCATTTGTAATTGTTTGCTCTTTTAAATGCTACTGTTTGGTGGTATTTGCTAATATAATTATATATTATTTGCTATTTGATACTATTTGCTGATTTGGGTATTATGACTACATTCCTGAAATTGATGGGTCAAAGGATTTTTAAAACTTTATATTGCTGTATGGGCTTCCTGAAGAATAATGCTAATCTATACCTTTTAAAACCCTGCTGTTTACTTTTAAATTTTTTATTTTATTTGTTTTATTTTTTTGCCTGTTTTACAGTATTAACACTTACAGAAAACACAGATATTTACTTTGGTTTTAACTGTTTTAGCAGGTATTTTTATGAATGTTTTCATTTACATTTCACACACAAAAAAAGAGTAAATTTGGTCGTTGGTTTTTTTTTGAGGTTTAGCAAATTAGTACCACTTGTTCATTTTAGATTGACATACCTCAGCGCTAATTCCTGCCAGCCTGCTCATGCCTTTAGATTAATTCTGAGGTTCCTTTCCTTACAGTGCATGAGAATTCCTCATGTCTTTCTCTCCTCCATTTTTTCCTCTTTCCTAAAGGTAGATTCTTTGTAAAGGTCAAATGATTCCTTTAACAGTCATAAAGTTAGTTCTAGAAGTTAATTGAAATGGTCTTCTGTTCTTTCTGCATTAATATTTTCCTAAACCTTTCTGTTGGTAGAGAAGAGAGTGTTTTTCTAGAAATCTTTTTCTACTGGTACAAGGGCCAGGAAAAATATTAGAGCCAGACCACCAAGTATAAACAGAGAAGTACAACTATCTGAACAGTCAAAAGATGCTGTTGGAATGACATAAAACTAAGTGCCCATAAAAGTTAATTGAGGATGTCACATTGTAACAAAACACGTTATTTATAGATTATTCTAGAAAAATTGAAGGAAATGTGGAAAAGGATAGGATATTAATAAAAATATAACTCAGGCTGTATATTTTCTAACTGAATCAGGTTTTAAAAGTACAGAGTGCCCAATTTGTCCCAGATTTGTGCCATACATTCCATGAAATGTAAAACATCACTACCACCAGTCTAATAAGGAAATTAGACATATGGACAGTTGTGTACAGTTGTGTCATTATTTTCTTCTGATGTGTAACAGAACACCACAGACTGGATAATTTATAAATAATAGAGGTTTATTTGGCTTATAGTTCTGGAGTCTGGAAGAGACAGCATGGAATGTATAAGGGGACTAGAACTCATTACAGCTTACCCAGATGCACTCCTGTGATAACAGCATTCATCTATCCATTCATAGGAGTAACGCTCTCATGATCTAATCACTTCTTACAACATCCTACCATCCAATACTGACAATGGAAATTAGATTTCAGTATGTTTTGGAAGGACTATTGAAACCATAGCAAGCTATTTGTTACATTGTTTGCTAATCTTTTCAATATTTTCTATGTGTTTAAAAAAAATATCACCTTAGTGTTGAACAGATGCTTCATATACCATATGGTCTTAACTCTCAGGCATGAATTAGATCAAACTTTGAATGGGAATGTAAAATTGGTACTTATGCCAAATAAAATGAAACCATCCTCATTTGCATTGGAGGGGAAAAGAAAATAGTACAGTAGTAGAATCCTGATAAGAAGTTGAGATCCCAGCAGGCACTGGTGGCTTAACCCATAATCCTACCTACTCAGAAGGCTGAGATCTGAGAATCATGTTCATTGCCAGCTGGGCAGGAAAGTCCATGAGACTCCTACCACCTCCAATTAAACACTGGAAAACCAGAAGTGGAAATGTGGCTCAAGATGGTAGAGTGCTAGCCTTGAGCAAAAGAGCTCAGGAACAGCACCCAAGCCCTGAGTTCAAGCCCCACAATCAACCAAAAAAAAAAAATGACATCCCCAAAATTTTCCTCAGTTTTTATCTCCCTTTTTAAGTATTATCTCATTTTGATTCCCACTGCCACAACTAAGCTTGCTTGCTCTGTCTCCATTTGCCTTTTGTTGTTATGGTCTTTCTTCCTTAGATGTTATCATTTTCAGAGGAAAGAATATTGATTTCCTATCGGTATCAAAACTAAATCATGAAGCAAGTAAATAACAGAATGGCTTATAAAGAGCAATTATATACTCCTCTTAGTGTTCTTATTTTGATAGATGAAGACACTGAAGATTAGAAAGTTAAGATTACTTGGAGAAAGTCACACAGAATAATCAATAGTAGAAATAGTATCTACTCTAACTTTGTTAAGACTTAAATGATAACACTAGACTGATAAAATAGAATAAAATCTAGACATTAACCTACATATATATATATAGTCAGCTGCTTATAATATGATAACATGAAAGTGCAGTAGGGAGAAGATGAATTTTTTAATAAATGGCACTGCATCAATTATATAGAAAAGAATGGAGTTGTATTCCTACCTTATACCAGGAAAATACTCATTTGAGTTGTGTAAGAGACCTAAGTATACATATAAAATAATAAAGTTTACAGAAGATTATCTTTATGACTTTATCTCAGTCAAATTTTTCTTACTAAAAATGTTTTCCCTTTAGTTGTCAGTTTGGAGAATAATGGTTGGCAATACAGCAAATTCTAGTGAACCATCAAAAATTTCTAAAATAAGGATGGATTTGTAAAGAATACAACAA
This sequence comes from Dipodomys merriami, assembly GCF_024711535.1. NCBI lineage: Eukaryota > Metazoa > Chordata > Mammalia > Rodentia > Heteromyidae > Dipodomys > Dipodomys merriami. The sequence continues at coordinate 1,497,386 of NW_027206590.1, forward strand.
AATAAGGGTCAGATTATAAAGGAAAAGTTGACCAATTGATACTCATTTAAATGAGTTCATTGAAAGAAGAAAATGGAAAAGTAGGTCACTAAGTATAAGAAGTTACCTATAGCCCATGTTTGTAATAATGACTTGAGAAATCACTCAACTGCTTGTGTCAATCAACAGAAAATAGATAAAAGGCTTGAACAGGCACTTTACACAAGAGCTATCCAAATAACTAGTAAACGTATGAAAAGGTGTTCAACCTTATCAGGAAAATACATACTAAAATCCGAAACTACCTTATATACAGGTCTAACAGTGATTAAACAGGCAGAAAAAAATCAAATGTCAGGACAGCTAGGAGGATAATACTTTAAAGCACTCTGGTAGCACCTTCTAAAGCTGAGCATACACATACTCACTATGACTCAGCATCTTCTCTCTTTGATACCCAGTAAGTTCCAAAAAGCATTCTTCAAAATACCCCAACCTGCATACAATCCAAATGTCTTATCAAAGAAAGATGGATAAATAATGATATAATCTTACGTTAGAATACTATATAGCAGTGCTTTTTCCCCCTAGTTTTTTGGCTTTATTGAGATAGAGTCTTGCTGTACAACTGGGCTGGCTTCAACTTGGAATCTTATTGCTTTAACCTCTGGAGTGCTTGTATTATAAATGTACTGACCAGCAGTACTTGCCTTCATTTTGTCACCCTCCTTCCCCTCTCCTTCCTTCTTTCCCACCTTCCCTCCCTCCCTCCCTCCCTCCCTCCCTCCCTCTTTCCTTCTTTCCTTCCTTCTTTCCTTCCTTCCTTCCTTCCTTCCTTCCTTCCTTCCTTCCTTCCTTCCTTCCTTCCTTCCTTCCTTCCTTCCCTTCTTTCTTCCCAGTGCTTTCCTTTCTTAACCTATCTGTGGTAATAAGACAGTTTTCCCTAACTATAGTCTTGTACAATACTGTATTACACATGATACGGTCATATAGCTCAAGAAGTTTCCAACCTGAACCTATGACATTGCTGATTAGTATTATACTTATAATAGTTCTGCTGTCAAGCAATGAAAAAGGACTAACTGCAACTAAAACAACTGGTCTCACAACCAGTCACAAATCTATATTATGATTTAATTCATAATAAGTTGAGTGACAACAAAAATCATTCCCCTAGGACATTAGAAGTTAGAATTGCTTTTGAGAAGACTGATTTAAAGAGGACATGAGAACAATTTTGAGATTCTCAATATTAGCATTGCTAGTTATGAGTAGAAGTTCTAGTCTATGAAATTATCTATACATAATTTGGACACTTTTCTATATGTATTTTATACTTAATATTTGAATTAAAAACTATTGATCAACTGGTAAACCTCTGTTTTCACTAAGACAATAGATTAGTAGAGGAAATATTTAAGTATAAGTTAACAATATGAAATACTAATTATTATTTTACATAAGACACCTTAACAAGACACAGAGATAGAGAATAATGAAAAAAATCTATTTAAATCAAGTAGTCAAAGAAGGATTTTTCTCTAAGAAAAGATGAGACCTGGAAAATAAAAAGGAATTGACAAAAGAAAAAGGAGAGGTAGTGATTTTAGAAGTCATTTTAACTAAAAAGATAGAATTTAATAGATGTATAGTAAAAGAGGGCATTGCATACAGGAAGTCCAACTTGGGAAAAGGAGTTATAAAACCTAGGAAAGGAAGAAATTGAATGGAAATAGGATTTTGGTTTGCAGTAGCAAGTAATGGAAAGACCATAAAGGGTAGTTTAGCAAGAGGCTTGCCATCGGCACAAGAAGAGCAAGAATATTATACCTCAAGTAAAGGAAAGTAGTTTTAAAGGAAGCACAACTAGGTGCTTGGCACATACAAAGGCAGAGACAGGAGGATCTCAAGTTCAAGTCCAGCTTAAACTACATAAAAAAAAATGGGTAGGATATAACCCAGTGGTTACCTAGCATGCACAAGTCCCTGCATATAATCACCAGCACTTTGGCTGTAAGCAAAACAAGAAAACACAAAGGTAACATATTCCTCAGTTAATTTTTCAAAATGAAGGAAAATACCATCTTATCAAGAGTCAAGCCATGGTTGAGTTTGGCATAAGTTTTAGTGTGCTTGTAATTTGAGGGTAAGTATCTCATATTTACTCATGAGAGAATTTTCACTAAAGCATTTAGGGGTAGAGGGGGACAACATTCCTTCCAATCCTTCTAGTCTTAGTGGCTTTGGCATTCTACTGTACCTTTCTCTCCACCTATATCCCATAGTTAGTTCTTTACCACTTGTTTCAGCTGTTTTAAAGCACTTCTGTACATTTGATTTTCCTTAATACTAACAGAACTGAATGTTTGTGGAGGTGTGTGTGGAGAAATTGAAGCTCAGAAAATCTGTATATGACTTGTCTAGGATTATAACTTAAACTCCCGAGTCCAAAGTACAGTGCTTTTCCATTGTACCCAGAGGCCTTCCTCTCTTCCAGATCCACATATGATGATGCTATGTTTAAAATATAAACTGCCACATTATAAGTAATGAATGTGTAGCCTATTTTTTCTAGATTTTATCTAAGACATCTTCCTAGAAGGGCTATGTGAGTTAAATATTTAAATATAGCGTATGTGCATGTGAGTATATTTTACATGTACCTGAAATCAATTATATACTAAGATGTTTCTCAAGTTCTTATTAGCTCTTGAAGTAATTAGAGCCTTCCTGAAATAGGCATATCCAGGCTCTCTTAATAATTATCTCTAATGTCATGTGTTGTTTTTATTACTTAAAATCTGGTGAAGAGCAACAGACCTAGATACAGAGTTGAAAAGAATTCTAATAGCCCAAAAGTTCACTAAAATGAAGAGAGAAACCAAATGGTTATTCAAACTTAGTTTATTTCCCCTACTGTTAGTCTCTGACTCCCGTCTCTTTGGCACCACAGCTAATGAATATATTTGTTGGTAGTTGTTTTTCATTACTTGTAGGTAGTTAAGAGGGGCCTGGGATCATGTGAAGCTGGTAAATATAATTTCTTTGCTCTTAATTTATGCACAATTATTATGGGAATTAAAACAATAAATATTCAGCCTTTCAAAAGTAGCATGCTACATTTTCATATTCTCCAGCCAAATAAGCTATTTGGTAAATGGCATCAGAGGACTAACAGATATTTTTTTTAATATTGATCAAAATGAAGTTGATAGAGTCATTGCTTTTGAGAGTTGAGATACTTTTATTGAATATGTACAACCAGTTCTTAAAATATCCTAACGTAAGATAGTATTACATTTATTTGAATTTTTATGACAAATAAACTGGAATGAATGGTGTACCATAAAACAACAACAACAAATCTGGGATTTCTGGAAAATTCCCTATTACAGTTAAATCTTCAGAAAAGGTAAGGCAGAGCCTTACTGGAGCCATCCATTTCTGGTGGGCGTTGTAGTTATTCGTATGAGAGAATTACTGTTAGTATTGCCTTGGGAAATCTTCCTAGCACATTGTGTTGTCTCTGCATAGTTTGGGGGCCAGGTGATACAATAATGCACAAGACTCTTTAAGGCATTTCAATGCCCAATTTTCCTTTTTTTTTTTTTTTAAACTATAGAGTGATTCTCATCAGTTCCGTGTCATGGCAGCTGTCCTTCGCCATTGTTTACTAATCGTAGGTCCAACTGAAGACAAAACAGAAGAATTGCACAGGTGGGTAACCTCTGTGTTGGTATCTTGGTGAAGTGAATCGCCAGTTCTTATTGCCATTATGCATCTAATTTAATAGTTTAATATAAGCATAAGAGAGTGAAAATATTACTACAAATCAGAAATTATGCCCTGACATGGAATTTCCATTCTGTCCTCTTTGGCTTTGTTATATTGAGCCCCAACATAAGAAGACAATTTAGCATTTGTGGTATTCAACAATAAAGCCCAGAGAACAACAAAAATGATTCACATAATTATTGAACGTTTTCTGTATATGGCACTGACTGAGCTAAGTGCTTTATAAAAATTAACTTCTGAGCTGGAAAAGTAGTTCAGTGGTAGAATACTATTTTATTATCTTTAATAAATGAAGAAACTCATGTATAGGAAGAGCAAGCATTTTCTCTGAGATGACAGTCTTAATAAATGAAAACTCTAAGATTTAACTCCTACTGTGTGTGTGTGTGTGTGTGTGTATGTGAGAGAGAGAGAGTGAGGGAGAGAGAAAGGGGGAAGGGAGAGCGAGAGGGAGAGGGAAGGAGGGAGGGAGAGTCTCAGGGCCTGGGTGGGTGCTATCCTAAGCTTTTGTGCTCAAGGCTAGAACTCCACCACTTGAGCCACAGCTCCACTTCCAGCTTTCTCATGGACATTCCTGCCCAAGCTGGCTTCTAATCCTGATTCTAAGATCTCAGACTCCTAAGTATCTAGGAAGCCTGGCAAACCTCTATTTTTAATTACTATCTTTATTATTTTTACTAGTCTCCTTCTTTTCCCTCTAACACTCTCTCTGCCCGTGTGTGTGTGTGTGTGTGTGTGTGTGTGTGTGTGTGTGTGCGTGTGTGTGTGCGTGCGTGCGTGCATGTGTGTGTGTGTGTGTGTGTGTGTGTGTTACTAGGGTTTGAGCTCAGAACCTTGTGCTTGTAAGGCAGGTGCTCTACTTGTGAGCCATGCCTATTTTAGGCTTCCCACAGTTGCTAGGACAACAGCCGTAACCCCCTATCCAGCTTACCTTCAGTGAAATGAAGTTTCGTGGACTTTTCTGCCTGGGTTGGCCTGGAACCTCCATCCTATATGACTCAATTTCCCACTTTGCTTAGAATGAGTAGCATTTGGCATTTGCCACCTTACCCAGCTATGGGTTGAGAAGAAATCTTGAAAATTTTTCTGCCTTAAATCTGACCTTGAATTTCCCAAGTAACTAGGATTATAGAAATGAGCCACCAGCACTCGACTAATTTCATTTCTAAGTATTTACCAAAAAGTGTATCTTAAGCAATGATCATTTTAAAAAACAAAACCAAAACCTGGTGCTGGTGGCTCATGGCTTAATCCCAGCTACTCAGGAAGCTGAGGTCTGAGGATCGTGGTTCAAAACCAGCCAGGGTAGGAAAGTCCAGAAATTCTCATCTCCAATAAAACCACCAGAAAACTGGAAGTGGCACTATGGCTCAAGTGGTAGAATGCTAGCCTTGAGGTGAAGAGCTGAGGGACAGTGCCCAAACCCAGAGTTCAAGCCCCACAACCAACAAAAAAACAAACAACAAAACAAAAACAGAGACATACTACTTAATACTAAAGTATATTAATATATATGAAATACAGTAAAAGCAGTTCAAATTATGCAATTTGTGTATTAGAATACTTAATAGATTGCTGTTAAAATTCATTCTCTGGGACTGGGAGTATATACCTCAGTAGACCACTTGGCTGGCATGCATAAAACTATGAGTTTAGTCCCTAAAATAATTATTCTCTGAATAAGAGAATAAGAACTGTATAAGAATTAATGCATTGTCCATTCTCACTTGCTATTCTAGATCAGATTTATAGTAACAGAAAGACTATCATAAGACTACTTGTGCTTTATTCTACAAGAATATAAATAATATTTTGAACAACTCAAATTCAGACCTAATGATTTTGGCATTAGCTCTGTTTTCTGAAGAAATTAACATGCGGTTTCTTAGTAGAAATTATCCTTGAGCACTTAAAATATCCAATTTTCCAAAAGATAGCATACCCATTGAATAAATGAAACAGACTATTATGGTTTTTCAGTCAAATACATATTATTTTATGTATGTTCAGAGACATGCTATAATGTACCAAATTTGTATGTAGATTATCTTTATATATGCTCTGCATGAGCTTTCAAAGGTTTTAGCTTCAAGGTTGAAAATATAAATTCTGAACTGAGCATGGTAATAGAGGCTTGTAATTGCAGCACTCAGAAAGTAAAGGAAATAGGATCACAAGTTCAAGGCCAGCCTGGGCTACATACATAGCAGGTTCAAGGCCAGTTTGATCTATATTGCATCCAAAAGAAGTAAAAGTTTTCAGCAGCTATAGATTAAATATGCCTTTAATTTTCTTGAGCCTTGGATTATCTGTAATAAAATAAATCCTAAAAAGATTTTAAGTATTTTTACCTCTATAATTTGTTTTGAGAGTCAAGAGATAACAGTAATGTAGACACTAAATCTAAAAGAAAATTGGCGTGTAAGTCCAGAAGTGAATTGATTCTTTTTGGAAATCACATACTGTAAATGAAGTTGTTATACCAAGAATGTGAGTAGAAAGCATTTTGACAAGAATTGTTGTGATAGTCACCGGTGCACTACAAGGATTTCTCTGAAGAATGAGCTGGAAACCTTAACACATCACCCAGAATTAGTCACAAAAATACAACTTCACTGAAATCTTTTTAAAACCAGAATTTTAAAGTTATATTTACTTAATTTTCCTTTGTGATACTGCCTTTTTTCCTTAAATTTGCCTTTATGTTAAGTGCTTTGATTTTTTTAAAAAAATCTATTAATTTCACTATAGATATAGAATTGAATGTCTTATACAGAAATATTGAAAACCTAGTACCACAGACAATGTTATAAGTGTTTCTCAAAGGCTTTCCTGAGAGATTGAGGTTGCTGCTGACTTAACAGTTTGTCTGGAGTGGCCCTGCATGCCCCTTTAATCAGAATTAAAGTGATTAGTGTTATTTTGAGCAGTACTGACTCTAAGCTAATCCATTTAAATAGAAAACTGCACCAAACTCAAGGGCAATTTTAGGAATTTACTAAATTGTTAAATCTATTAAAATCTTCTTTCTACCAACCTTGAAAACAGATTCTGTGTGTATATGTATGTGTGCATGTATGCATGTACTGTATACCTGTATAAGGCATAAATTAATCTTTTAGAAAAAAAAGTGCATCAACGTCAGATTTCTCGTTCTTGTTACTTTAGTACTGAGATGTAGCTCAGTGGCAAAGCACTTGCCCAGCAAGTGCAATGTCCTAGGTTCGATGCCCAGTACCAAAACACAAAAAAAGACAAAAGAAAAAAATGTTACTTTACAACTTTATGTTTTGCCCATTTGGTTTGTGGTAAGGAAAAAATGTATTGTTGTAAGTAATCTTGGATAGACTAGTTTATGACCTGCATTTCAAATCCAGATGATTGTGTGATGATTAATGAGAGGTTCCTAAAGCCACCTGTCCGTGGCAGTAAGTAAACCTCTTAGCAAATGAGAGGTGCTGCTCCTGCCATATGACTTCGGACACTATTGCTTTTAGATAATGAAAGTTGTAGCTGTTAGACCTAAATATTAGATCTTTTAAAGTTGTTTTCTTGATCAGATATTTTAAAGACTTCTTCTCTGTTTATTCATGTAAAGAAGTCTGCTGTCTGTTATTCTAAATTTTTTCTGAAGCCTGATAGATGCTTTGTGCTACGTGTGTTAGAAGCATGTAAAGGTGTATTAAAGGAGTCAAATAATAGCTTGGCAACTTTTCTCTGGTATGTTTTCTCTTTAAGACAGTTCTGTGTATTTTTTTCAGAGAAGTCAGGAAGACATAGACATAGAGATAAAAATGAGGTATCTCACAAAGATAGTAGGCCTTGACCTTCATTTCTGCTATTCAACATTTTAATAGATTTTTTTATTTGTTCTATATCATTTCTTTTTTGTCCATACATATGGCAACAAGAAGGTTGTTGATATTATCCATCTTTTTTGGCTACTTGAAAGGACACTGTAGTCCTGTTTGCCTCACAGTATTTTTAGACTCCTTTCCATAATTAAAAGCTTAGGTATAAACACTTAGCCCCCAAAAGTTGCATGTGGATATGGTTTATTTTGGGAGAAAAGGAGGTAGAGAAGAGAAAATGAGATCAGATTTCTGTGTGTCTCTGTGTCCGTGTGCCAGTCCCAGGGCTTGAACTCAGGGCCTGGGCACTGTCCTTGAGCTTCTTTTGCTCAAAGCTAGTGCTCTGCCACTTGAAACACAGCTCCACTTCCAGCTTTTTTTGTGATTAATTAGAGAACTGTGATCCTTAGATGTCAGCCTCCTGAGTAGCTAGTATTACAGATGTTAGCCACCAGCCCCCAACTTTTTATTTTTGGTGTTCAATCTAGTTGTTTTATCCATCAAGTACATTTTCATATACAAAGCTTGCTGTTTTCTGTTTAGACTAATTCATTTGTTCTTACATATTTAAAGAGGACAGTTTAGCACCTAACATCTCATTTTAATGAGGTTTTTTTTTCACAGTTGTGTAATTGTGATAAAATTTGGCATCTTGACAATTTAAAATGTACAGTTCAGTGATATTAAATATATTTATTATACTGCACAGCCATCATCACCATTTATCTTTTCTTGTCTTGTAAACCTTATACCCATAACCGTAACTTCTCATTCTTCCCTCTTCCTAGCTTCTGGTAACCACCTATTCTACTCTGCCTATGAACTGACTATTCAATAGATCTCATGTATAAAATTATGTAAGACTTGACTGGTGACTGGCTTTTTTTATTTAGAAAAATGCCCTCCAGATTCATCCGTGTTATAACATGATTACATTTCTCTTTTCTTGATTTTTAAAGGTGGGATAGTATTTATTCCATTTGTATATGTACACTACATTGTGTTTATCCATACATGTATCCATGATACTTGAGTTGCTTCCACATTTTAACTTTTGTTAATGTGGAAGCATTACCTGCTATGAACAGGTTATACAAGAACTTCTTTAGCACCTTGCTCTCAGTTCTTGTGCGTAGATACCTAGAAGTGAAATTGCTAGGTCATATGGTAATTTTGTTTCTAGTTTTTTGAGGACCAACCATGATGTTTTCCACAGCACAGGTACTGTATCATTTTTCATTTCTACCACTAGCGTGGTAAGCATTCCAGTTTCTCTTTATCCTTGCCAACAGTTGTCATAGTCTGGGTTTGTGATAGATTTTGATTTTTGTACTAGCAATCCTATGGATATGAGGTAGTATCTCATTATAGTTATGACTTACCTTTTCCTAATGATTACTTATGGTGATCATCTTTTTGCATGCTTATTAGCCATTTGCATGTGTTTTTTGGAAATGTGGTGTGTTTATGCCTGTCCTGGGGCTTGAATTCAGGGCCTAGGTGCTGTCCTTGAGCTTTTGATCTTGAGTCACAGCTCCACTTCCAGTTTTTTGTGGGTTTCTTTTTTTTAGGAGGGTGTTAATTAGAGATAAGGTGTCACAAACTTCTCTGCATGGGCTGGCTTCAAAACATGATACTCAGATCTCAGTCTCCTGAGTAGCTAGGTTTATAGGCATGAGCTGCTAGTGTCCACCTTTGGAAACTTTTGAAGCTTAACAATTTAAAGTTTTTCATACCGTCCTGTCTGTGGTTATTTTTTTCTCTTGTTGACTACTTTGGTGTCACAGCTAAGAAATTATTGCCAAATCTGGTGTTGTGGAGCTATTGTGCTGTGCTTTCTTCTGAGTTTTAAAGTTTTATGCCTACATGTAGGTCTTTGAACTGCAGCTGAGCACTGAACTAGGTGCTCCAAAGACTCTACAGTGTATACCCATGAACACCTAAGTGGGGAGACAGACATAAATATTATGTAAGAACAATTCCAGGGGCTGGGAAGGTGGCTCAGTGGTAGAGCGCTTGCCTTGCATGCATGAGGCCCTGGGTTCGATTCCTTAGCACCACATAAGCAAAAAGAAAAAAGCCAGAAGTGGCGCTTTGGCTCAAGTGGTAGAGCGCTAGCCTTGAGCTGAAGAGCCAAGGGACAGCGCCCAGGCCCAGAGTTCAGGCCCCATGACTAGACACCCCCCCCCACCCCCTGCAAGAAAAGAACAATTCCAGACAAGAGTAGAAAGAGATCACAAGATAGGTTTTTTTTTTGTTTTTTGTTTTTGTGCTGGTCTTGGGACTGCTGAAGGCTAGTATTCTACCACTTGAAGCACAACTCCACTTCTAGCTTGTGTGTGTCTGTGTGTGTGTGTCTGTGTGTGTGTGTGTGTGTGTGTGTGTGTCTGTGTGTGTGTGTGTGTCTGTGTGTGTCTATGTGTGTGTGTTTAATTGGAATGAGAGTCTCCTAAATATGTGTCAATTGGTGAATGGATAAAATATATGTGTGTGTTTCATTTGTGCATATATGCACATAAAATATTATTCAGCCCTTAAAAATCAAAATTCTAGGGCTGGGAATGTAGCTTAGTGGTAGAGTGCTTGCCTAGCATGCATGAAGCCCTGGGTTTGATTCCTCAGTACCACATACACAGAAAAAGCCAGAAGTAGCACTGTGGCTCGGGTGGTAGAGTGCTAGCTTTGAGCAGAAGAAGCTCAAGGACAGTGCCAAGGCCTAGAGTTCAAGCCCTAGGACTGGCAAAAAAATAAAAATAAATAAATAAAAATTCTAGCCAGGGGCTGGGAAGGTGGCTCAGTGGTAGAGCGCTTGCCTTGCATGCTCAAGGCCCTAGGTTCGATTCCTCAGCACCACATAAGCAAAAAGAAAAAAGCCGGAAGTGGCGCTGTGGCTCAAGTGGTAGAGCGCTAGCCTTGAGCTGAAGAGCTGAGGGACAGCGCCCAGGACCAGAACAGGTCCCACGACCGGACCCAAAAAAAAAAAAATTCTAGCCAGGTGCCAGTGGTTCACACCTGTAATTCTAGCTACAGGCTGAGATCTGAGGATCACAGTTCGAAGCCAGCCTGGGCAGAAAAGTCTTTGAGACTCGTATCTCCAATAAACCACTCAGAAAAAGCTGGAAGTGGCACTGTGGTTCAAGTAATAGAGTGCTAACCTTGAGCACAAAGATCAGGGACAACACTTAGGCCCTGAGTTCAAGCCCAGGACTGGCAAAAAAAAATAAAAATAAAAATGGAGGGGAGGGAAAGAGGGAGAAAAATGAGGGTGGAGTTAACAAGTTAGATACGAAATGTACTCACTGTCTTACTTATGTAACTATAACCTCACTGTATATCACCTTGACATTAAAATTAAAATTCTATAATTTGCAGGGGGAGAGGGTGGGAGATGGGAAGGGATAAGAAGGGGAAACAAAGAAGGAGGCAACAATGCTTGATAAGAAATGTACTCATTATCTTGCCCAATTAATTGTAACCCCTGTATACGGTATTTTCACAATAAAAAAATTCTATAATTTGCAATAATGTAGATGAATGTGGAAGACATAACAAATTTAAGTAAGCCAGATACAAAAAAGCGCAAATATTGCATGATTCCACTTTTATGAGGAATCAAAAGTGATGAAACTTACAGAGCCAGATAGTATAGTAGTTGTTACCAAGGGCTGGAATGGGTGTGAGAGTGGGCTAGCCATGGGGAGCAGGCATAGCTACAAAGTTTCAGTTATACAATGAATAAAGTCTGGAGATGATGCTGTGCAAAATAGTCTATAGTTAACAATACTGTTCTATATACTTAAAATTTGCTTTAGGAGTATATCCTATGTGAAGTATCCTTAACCCCCAAATAAAAAGATTATTTTAAAGTTTTCTACATAAAAAGAACAGAAATCTTTCAGAGATCTTAAGGTTTGTTTTGATCGATTATCCTGTCTTGAAATTAGATAACCACGCTCCAAATTAATAAAAAAAAAAAAAAAAAGATGCATTTGGCCAGGAAGAGTTGTTAATAGATGTAAATCTACATATACTGTTAACATGCTCCTTAAGTTTCATTTGGTGTTAAATTACGTTTAGTGCAGCAATTGATGGAGGACTAGATTTTAGGTGCCCTTTCCTTCCCACAGCTAACAAGGCTTTAATCAAGGCATTAAGGAGCTCTAACTAGGCCTTGCTTTTGAATTTGCATATCAGGAGGGGGCTGGGAGCATGAGCAGGGAGGATGTCATGTTGCAGTGATTAATGATCTCTGGGAAGCTGAAAAGGAGAGAGTAATATACACAGTATTTCTACCCCCTGGAGTAGGAATGCAAACACCATTGTGCAAATCTGTGCATAGTCACTGACTTCCTGGTAGCTGGAGAATTTCATACACTCTTCTACCACAAATAAAACTGTCAGAGAAGTGACAGAGCTCAAAAAGCTGGCCTTCCTTACTTAAAAAAGAATAGCACAAACACAGTGAGCCAGAAAATTAATTTTGTAGTTATTTGGGAACTGAGTTATTTAATAACAAATGAGTAAATGGGAACTTTTCTTGAAAAGTCTAAAGCCTCCAAATATTTGTTGATGCCAATCCAATGCTACATTGCGTTTTTTTTTAAATTTACTGAGTTCCTAGAAACTGTTTACTTTAAATGAATTTAAAAGGGAAACATTCCTTTGTAATGAAATAACCCATCCTAAACTTTTCAATCTGGTGTCTGTGGTAGATTTAGAGAGTCATACTGTTAAAGAACTCCAGAGCCAAAAGGCAATAAAAGACTTTTATTAGGGAAAAAAATCCTAACATTTCAGAATGGCTTGTAGTTTTAGAAAGTAAAGTTCTTTCTCTATTTCTGTTTCTCTATTTCTTGCTCTCCCTTCCCTTCTTTACTCCTCACCTCCCCCCCCCCATGAATCTAGGGTATTTAATAACAATTTCCAAATGTTTAAGTCAAAAACAAATTATTTTAAAACTGTAAGAAACATCAGGGGTTTGCAGATATTATGAAAAAAGAAATTTAGAGGAGAGTATTATTTCACTTGCCTTTGAATAGCCAAATTTAGAGACTTTGTTTAGTAATAATAATAGTAGCAGCAGTAGCAGGCTTTAGTCAGAACATCCAAATAACTTGTAATTTCTCAGGAACTATTTAATCATAAAACTTGCTAAATTCTTTTTGCCTACAGTTTATTTGTTTACTTTTTGTGCCTGTACCAGGGCTTGGACTTAGAGCGTAGGCTCTGTTAGCTTGCTTTTTCCACTGAAAGCTAGTGCTCTACTACTTAAATCAGAACTCCACTTCCAGCTTTTTGATGATTAAATTGGAGACAAGAGTCTTACAGACTTTCCTGCTTGGGCTGGCTTGAACTATAGTCTTCAGATCTCAACTTCCTGATTATCAAAGATTATAGGCATGAGCCACCGGCACCTAGCCATATTTAAACATTACCAGTCATTGTTCTGCATTGTCTAATTTTTGAAATGGATTTCTTACTAACTTTATTTTTCCATAATGTAAAAGGAGAGGAAATATTTATCTATGGAGAAATATAACCTCACGTAAAGGAAAGAGAAGCTTTTATTTCATAGTTACATTTTTCTGATTTTCTATTTGTTTTATGTCACTATGATCTAAATTGATTTTTTTTTTTTTTTTTACTATTAGGCTCTATGTTAAAACAGCGTCAAATGGATTAAGCCTGAGTTTAGTTTCCAAGGGGTTAGACTTTTAAATTGCATCTGCAACAGTTTATTTTTAATCAGGATATGGTTATTTTTAGACCTGCCTCTCTGTCACTAGGAAATGTAATGCCTGTCTTTCCATTGTTGTTTATCAGGAAGTTCTGAGGTACAGGCAATTAAGATTTAGTTAGCATAGAACAGTACCTCTCTTTTTATATAAAATAATGCATGGTAGAAAATGTGCCCAGTGAGAACATGTTTAATTTTGAAATTGTTAGTGAGGGTTTAATCTGTACACTGAACAACAGAACAAGGTTTTTAAGGGAAGGCCAGAAATACAAGGTGTGGGTTCCCCCTACTGGTGTACATCCCAGGCTTATGAATTCCTTAAAATATGGCAGAAAGACTAAGGGACTGAGATTAGAAATCGCTGTGTTAGCCTCATTTGAAGAGACCTAATGATAAGAAGGGGAGAAATAATACCATTTTCTTATTCCTGCATATGTCTTAGAAAAAAATGGATGATTTAAAAAATGTATTTTGTACAAAACTCAATCCTGCAATGTTTGGTTTTTTAATGTTGTTGCCTCTGTGATAAGCTGCTTATATGCATTACTTCTCAAATGCTTTATGTTGTAATCTAAGGAAGAATAAAACACCAATGGATCCATGAAAGGATTAAAACCCCCAGAAGAAAATACAAAGCTTAGCATTATTGTCAAAATAAAATCAAAGAACTAGCTTTAAAGCTCATTAATTCCCATTTTAGCAGTTCAGATAGTGACATGACATCATGTGACTCTGCCTGTCCATTTAACATCTGGTCTTACTAATTTGTCATATGTGTATTGAGACTGTCCTTTATTTTCTGCCTCTTAGTAAATGCCAAGTAATATTAATGGCTCATTTTGAAAAAGAAAAATTTTAATTGATTCCTTAAAAATCAACAGTGAACTTCTTATTGTGTTTGCATTTTAAAGGACTTATTCAATGAAATTAAAATATTGTATTTCTAAATTGCTTTTCAGCAATGCAGTCAACCTTTTAAGCAATGTTCCGGTCTCTTGTCTGGATGTTCTCATTTGTCCATTAACCCATGAAGAAACAGCCCAAGAGGCAACAACTCTAGATGAACTGCCCAGTGATAAAACAACTGAGAAAGAAACAGTTTTGAAAAACAATACCATGGTATACAATGGTATGAATATGGAGGCCATTCATGTTTTACTCAATTTTATGGAGAAGAGAATAGACAAGGTAAGCAAATTTTGGGAAGATGTTGTAAAGAATGTAAATGTGTCAGCTTACAAATGCAAACCACTGAGATATTTTTATTTTATAGCTGATCTGTTATATAATTTTACTTTTTAAAGTATTTTATTGTAACGTATGATAAATTACAGAAACCAAATAGGCTTATTTGTTTAATGCCAAAAATTGTGTTCTCGTAACACCAAATTTGTGACTAATGCCTGAAAATAGATCCACTCTTCTATGTAGATACTTGGGAAAATAACTTTAAAGATATCTTTTTAAAAATCCTTTTTAAGTTTTAAGTTTTTTGAATTTTCTCTAGGCTGTATCTCACTGTGTTTGGTGACTATATAAAAAAGTAGCAGGATAATATATGTGGGTCACCAAGACCTTCACTTCACCGATGCCTGTTGGCTGAGCCAGGGTACATTCTAGAAAATGGAGGACATGAAATAGCTTTAAAAAATAGAAATATTGTTAAAAATAGTTTTAAACATAGTGTGTAAACTTTAATAAAGTAAAACAAATCCACCTCCCCCCACAATATCCATATGCAGGAATTACATGGAGAAAAACATACTTTTAGAAACTGAACTAATTAGTATGTATGGTTTTCTCTATAGGGAAGCAGCTATAGAGAGGGTCTGACTCCAGTTCTCAGCCTGTTAACAGAATGTTCTCGAGCCCATCGGAATATCAGAAAATTTCTCAAAGATCAGGTAAAACTGCTTGATGTATATTAAATCTCAAAGTTAATGTCTTTATATGTGTTTAATTAACATAGAATTAATTCAGTTCATATGCAGTGGAGTTTTTTTTCCAGAAAATCAGTAATCCATAAAAGTTATAATCTCGCAAAGCATCCAATCAAGAAATAAGTGATCTTGTATATTTTTGAGTCATACATTTATTTATCCAACAAATGTCTTTTGAGATCTACTATGTGCTGTTTTCTAAATATTGCTCTGAATATTAAACAACAGATAAATTTGTATGCTGGTAGATTTTATAGCAGAGTGTGTAATTGGGTAAAATATAGAATATTAGCAGGAAATGCTGAGTGTTTTGAAGAAAGACAAGCAGATGAAGAGAAAGACATAATAAAGGGATAAGGGAGAACTTCCCTAAGGCAGTGACATGTGAGCAGAAAGTTGGATGAGTAAGAAAGGTCTCTGAAGAATGTCTGGAAGAAACATCTTCCAGAGTATGTCTTTGAGATGAGAGGATACTTTAGTATCCTCTGAAAAAAGAACAACAGCAACAACAAAAACCAAGCAGCCATTGTGACTGGGCAGCCCAGACTGCCTCATCCTCTCAAGTGGCAGAGATTATAGAAATGGACCACTATCTTCAGTTTCTCTCTCTCTTCTTATAAAGATACCAGTATTTAATCTTGGGGCTGTACCCTAAAGACCTACCTAATTCTAATCACCTGCCAAAGGTCCTAGCTCTAAGCACTGTAATAGTTTATAAGTTTCCATTTGTTTACTACCTCAGAATGGGAATTAAGTTTAATATATCAGTCTTTAGAGGAAAATACTCAAACCATATCCATCCAAACTATAGTATTCTACTACTAGTCCCAAAGTTCATATTCTCCTTACAATACAAAAGGCAATCACTCTATACCCAGCAGTCCCAGATTTTAACTTATTTTGTCATTAATTCAAGCAAGATATGGTGATATACTTCTGGAATTCTAGCACTCAGGAGGCTAAGGTAGGAGAAGCATGAGTTTGAGGCCAGCCTGAACTAAAATCAAGAATCTGTCTCAAAAATCAAAAAGTAGGCCAGGCATGGTGATATATACCTATAACCCCAGCTATTTGAGAGGTAGATATCAGGAGGATCTCTGAGGTTCAACATTAGCCCAAGTAAAAAGTTGGTGAGGCTCCATCTTGGGAAACAAAATATGGGAATGATAATTTACACCTGTAATCCAGCTACATGAGAGGTGTAGACAGGAGGACCACTAACCAAAACCATGTAGTCCCTGAGGAGACAAAGAATGTCTAAAACAAAAAAAGAGTCTGAAGGGTGTAGCTCAAGTGGTAGAGTGTCCTGCCTAACAAGTATGAGGCCCTAAGTTCAAACTTAATATCAAAAGAAAAAAAAAGTATAAAGTCTTATCCAAGCCAGACTTCTAGCACAAAACCAAAATAAGTTAAAATTTTCCAGTGTACAGTGGTAGAACAGAAACAGGTTATACATTTCCATTCCTAAAGAGCAGAATAGATAAGTACAAAGTGGGAACTGGTCCAAAGCAAGTAGAAGCCAGCAGGAGCTTTAAATGTTAAAGCTCCAGATCTAGCTATTTTTTGGTGAGAGATGAGTCCCCAAGACCTTGGTCATTTCCACCATTACAGCTTTGCTGGTCATAGCTCACATGACTGTCTGCTAGTATTGGAGGGTTTTCTGGGTGAGTGTGACATATTTCTGGATATTATCTATCTGGGGTCCCTACTGCAATTCTACCACAGCTCCATCTCATTTTGCCTGCTCCACCTGTGCCTGTAGCAAATTTCTGCTTGGCCTCCAGGCCTTCCTTAGTGGAAACTGCATGATCCCATAATTCTTGCAGAGCCAATACCATAGAGAAACCAGAAAAGTACAGCTGGCATGGGCTGTGCCTAAACTTGCTTGAACTACTGTTGCAGCCAGAATTCTTCTCCATTTGAACATAGAAATGAATCCTGAGGTGAATTGGGGTGGCAAAGAAGTAAGAACACCCTAGCTCAGTCCCTAAGATACTTCCACCCTGGAAGTTCTCTGCACCTATGGTAGCCTGGAAGATTTGAGAGATGCCCGCTAAACTGTTTTCCATTCCTAACAGTCAGCATTCTTGCTAATCTCCTTAGCAAGGAGTTGCTCTGCTTTGCCCTCCTTAGCCACAGTTACTTGCTCTTTCTTTGATCCTTCCTTGGCTGGGCTGTGAATCCAAATTTTTCTACTTTTGTTTCCTTTGGCTAACAACCCCTGCTTTAAATCTGACTACTATTCTGAATGCTTTGTTGTTTTGAAATTTATTCTACCACACAAACTAGTCTATTATTCTTAATATTATTTAGCTTTTACAAAGTTGTGGAACATGGACATAGTACAATTAACTTTTTTCCAAAGGTCTAGAAATGATGGCCTTTTTTTTTTTCCGGTTTCCCAAGAGATTCTTACTTCCATTTGAAATTACTTCCCTAGTCTCTTCCTCTTCAGATTCCCTCACTAGAATCTCATATAACACTGCTTATAGCATTCTAGGCTTTTTAGTCTTCCCCTCCATCTCTACTTATCTCTACTTATAAGTAGAGATCTCTTCCATCTCTACTTATCACCCAGTTTCAAAGCTATCCACATTTTCAGGGCTGGTTATAGTACCAACCTCATTCTTGGTGGTAATTTTCTCCTAATTAGTCTGATTTTTATTACTTTATAAGGAAAACAGATTTATTTAGGCATGAGATGCAAGGGCAAGACTTATTAGCCTTGGCCTAGCTCTGGTGAAGACTACATGGTATATGGCAGAAGATGGAAACCATATTTCAAGCTAGAAAGCCAGAGGGTGAGTTGCTTTGAGCTGGCTTTGCTCTTGTGAGAGGTCAAGGTATCCTAATGCCTTCTGAGGTCAGTTCTTCAGTGAACTAAGGACTGCTCTCTAACCCCCACCACTTAAGGCTCTCATCACCTATTGTTGCCAGTACCTGAAGAACCAAGATCTCAACACATAAACCCTTGAAGGGGGCACACTCAACCCATAGCTTAAGGTATAATACAGAAATTTACAAAAATCAACCTTCCTATCAAGGGGGATCACATCGGGCCTGTTTATGCAGAAAGCACTTGTTATGGTTTGGATGTCATTTGACACCCAGAAGCTCATGTATTGGAATCTTGGTCCTGAGAATGGAGATGATATGAACCTTTTATAAGCGGTAGGGCCTCAAGCTAGATGCTGGTGGCTGACACCTGTAATCCTAACTACTCAGGAGGCTGAGATCTGAGAGTCACAGTAGTAAACCAGCCAGGCAGGAAAGTTTATGAGACTCTTATCTCCAATTAACCACCAGAAAACTGGTGCTGTGGTTCAAAGTGGTAGAGCACTAGCCTTGAGCGTCAAAGTTCAGGGACAGCTTCTAGGCCCAGAGTTCATACCTCACAAGGAACAAAAAAAAAAAAAAAAAAAGGAAGATCCTTAGATCCTTAAAGTATCCCTCTGAAGGGAGTAAGATAGCACTTGTAGGATTCTTGAGTTTTTGCAAAAACAATTTATTATAGAAGCCCAGCCTTTAAATCACTGAATTTCTGTTTCATAACATGGTTGCCCTCCTCCAGCATACCCTCCTCCATATTATAATATGGGCACTTAACAGAAGTTGAGCCATGAGGGTGGATCTTGGGTTTTGTACCTCCAGAACTATGAACAAAATAAACCTCCTTTCTTCATAAAATTAACCAGTTTCAATCATTTCCTTACGGTAATAGAAAACATACTAACAGAATCCTTAATAAAAATATTTGAATTGATTTGTTTACCCTCCAGTCAAGAAATAATATATTGAGTACCTGTAATATGCTGGGCACTGGGAAGAGAACAGTAAGCAAAAAATACATTTCTGTACCACTGGAATTTCTGTGAAAAGAAGTACACAGTAAATCAATAAATATTTACTATGTCAAGTGGTGGTCATAGTTGGGGGAAATGGGGAGAAAGAGGATGCTAAAGGTTAGTGAAGGGGCAGTCAGAGAATATCTTTTGTAAATGACATTTAAACAGACCTAAAGGAAGTAGGAAAAAGAATCATACACATAGTTTTAGAAAGAGAGTTTCTGGGCAAATGGAACAGCAAATGCAAGGACATGAGGAGGGAAAGTTTAAGGAACTCCATGGAATAGTTACTAGGTGCCTATAGTAGAAACTAATTCAAAGCAGTAGCAGAAAGCCAGACTATATGGATCCTGGTTAAGGAAGTTGTGAGAACCTTGCCTCTTACTGTAAGATGAGAAGTCATGAGAACTGGAGGACTCTGAGTTTCAAAAGATGATCCTAGCTACTGTGTAAAGAATAAATCGGGGCTGGGAAGATGGCTCAGTAGTAGAGGGCTTGCCTTGCATGCATGAGGCTCTGGGTTCGATTCCCCAGCACCACATAAGCAAAAAGAAAAAAAGCCGGACGTGGTGCTGTGGCTCAAGTGGTAGAGTGCTAGCCTTGAGCTGAAGAGCTGAGGTACAGCGCCCATGCCCAGAGTTCAGGCCCCATGACCGGACACCCCCCCCCCAAAAAAAAAAAGAATAAATCATAGAGGACCAGGATGGAAGCATAAGACCATTTCACAGGCTGCAGTGAGTGAATCTAAAAAAAAAATACTAGTAGCTTGGATTTGTTAATACTGGGGGAGCCAGTAAAAAGTGGTTGGATCATGAGTATATTTCTCAAATGCAGCCAACATAATTTGCTGATGAATAAATGTGGGGCAAAAAAAAAAAAAGAGTCAAGGGTATTTCTAAGGTTCTTGTACTTAGCAGTTAGAAAAGTGAACTTTTAATATTTAAGGAGATGAAAAACTGTAGGAAGAGCAGATTTGTTAGTAAGAGTTCCATGTAGAACATGCCAGTTGTGAGACACTTTAAAGTCTGGAAGTTGGAAGCAGAGTAGAATATTGCTTACTAAGGAATCAGGGAGAAAGTGCAGTTACTATCCAATAAGAATAAAAGCTCATTTATTTAAAATGATTACAGTCTGCAGATCTGTACAGCATAGCACCTATAGTATACACTCAATTGTGTGCATAAAAATTTGCCAAGAAGGGGGCTGGGAATTTGGCTTAATGGTGAAGTGCTTGCATAACATGCATGAAGCCCTGGGTTTGATTCCTTAGTACCACATAAAAAGAAAAAGCCAAAAGTAGCGCTGTGGCTCAAGTGGTAGAGTGCTAGCCTTGAGCAGAAGTAGCTCAGGGACAGTACCCAGGCCCTGTGTTCAAGGCCCAGGACTGGCAGAAGAAAAAAAATTGCCAAGATTAAAGAAAGGGAACACAAAATCACAGGTAAATACTAGACTGAATCAGAAGTGGCATTTTAAGAAGATCCATGGTTATTTATTTGGCAAGCACAGTCTTGAGAAGCATTAATGTGAAGTTTAGAGAGATGATTTCATGACATTTTGATTTTGATTTGCCCTGGAATCAGCTTGTAAGTGAGGTGGCAGCATATTGAATATTGTGTTATGTCAAATATTCTCTGTGTACACTCACCTATAGATATAATTAAAATGGAAACAAGCCATTTTAATATAATTTCTGTTGTTATTTTAATCTATTATTTTCTATAGTCCTTTGTAAAATATTATAATTCAACTCTATTCAGTGATTTAAAATAAAAAGCTCTCAATATCAGGAAAGAAATCAATAGGAAATACAATTTGGAAATGCAGATTGCAAACACTGTATAAAGCCATAAAACTGAATGAGACCACAGTAGTAGGAGTAGACATAATAAAGAAAAATTCACTGAATAAGTTGCAATATGCTTATAAACTGACATGTTGAATTGACTCCTTAAAGGGGGGGAAGTTACTAAAGAATTCTATCCTTGCGTATTCCACCATTTGTAAGACAGAAAGAGAAAAGAATTAGCAAAAGTGACTGAGACAAAGAAACTAGTCAGGGACAGGAAACCAGGAGTATTGGCATATGGATGGACAAATGAGTAAGCAAAGAAACAAACTAAACAACTTACATTAAATTAACCCTTGAAGGTTATAGACATGAATCATGTTACTACCTTCTTTGCAGGGTTACTGTGAGCACTGTAAATAATATGCCATAGCAACTGGCACATATAAAATACCCATTAATTACAGATTAGATATCTCTTATTCAAAACAACTTGGCATTAGAAGTGTTTCAGGTTTAGAATCTTTTCAGATTTTGTATTTGTATAGATACGAAATAAGATATCTTGGCAATGGGGCACAACTCTAAACAGAAACTCACTGTGTATTATATAAACTTCATAAACAGGGCTGGGAAGGTGGCTCAGTGGTAGAGCACTTGCCTTGCATGCTTGAGGCCCTGGGTTTGATTCCTCAGCACCACACAAGAAAAAAGAAAAAAGCCGGAAGTGGCACTGTGGCTCAAGTGGTAGAGCACTAGCCTTGGGCTGAAGAGCTGAGGGACAGTGCCCAGGCCCAGAGTTCAGGCCCCACGACCAGACCCCCAAAAAAAAAAAAAAAGGAAAAAAAATAAACTTTATAAACATAGCCTGAAGGTAATTTATACAACATTTTTGTTGTATCTTCATTTGACTGCCATCTGTCACATAATATGTGTTTATATGTGGAATTTTCCATTTGAGACATCATGTCTGCTTTAAAAAAAAAAATAATGCCCATAATCCTGCCCATGTAAGAATTTACTTGACTACTTTCTAAAAAGTACAAAGACTAAAATTTTAAGAAAAAAGGAAAGAAAAAAAAAAGTACAGAGACTTTCCTTCATAAATACGTTTTGTACTTTCTTACCAATGCTGTCTGAACCATGAAAGTCAGAAAATGCCAAATAACAAGAGAACTTATTTGGTCAGCAAGTACTTATACTTAGGTAAACTCTACCCTTTAATTTTTAATAAATTGATAAATGGTTTTAAAATCCCACCCAGGCTGGTCGCCGGTGGCTCAAGCCTGTAATCCTAGCTACTCAGGAGGCTGAGATCTGAGGATCACCATTCAAAGCCAGCCCGGGCAGAAAAGTCTATGAGACTCTTATCTCTAATTAACCACTAGAAAACCAGAAGTGGTTGTGTGGCTCAAGCGGTAGAGCACTCACCTTGAGCTGAAGAGCACAGGGTTAGCACCCAAGCCCAGAGTTCAAGCCCCACGGCCGACAAAAAAAAAACAAATAAAAGAAAAGAAACCTTCAGATTTTGGAGCATTTTAGATTTTCAGGTTAGGGATGCTCAATCCATAATAGTGATTTTTATCATAAAATTAAATATCTTGTAAGCCCAAGCACAAAAATGTTTATAAACAACTGAAAATCTTCTCAGACTTAAAAAAAAAAGGAAGAAACTATTTTGTCTGAGTATTAAGGGCAACTATGGAAGAAAGAGAAATGACACAGATATTAAAATGAATTTTTATGGGCTCACGAAGAGGTATTGCAGGTATTAATTGAAAATCCAGAAATGCTTTTAGGAGAACTTGGTGGCACATACGGGTGAGGTATCTGGTCTAATGGAACCTCAGTATTACCATGAAATGACCGGAAAACTGTGTGTTTCTGTTTGTTTTTATTTTAGTGCTACCCTGTATTTATTTTTAACTTGTCTTAGTTTTACCAAACTAAACCCAGTACACACTGCAAGACTGGTGAGTTGTATGGTACCATCCTCGCTCTACTTCCCGTCATTGATAATGGGTTTTTCATTTGTGCCGTCAGGTTTTACCACCTTTGAGGGACGTGACAAATCGACCTGAAGTTGGCTCAACTGTGAGAAATAAGCTGGTGCGCCTCATGACACATGTTGACCTTGGAGTCAAGCAAATTGCTGCTGAATTCCTTTTTGTCCTTTGCAAGGAGAGAGGTAGGTTAAACTCTCTTCGCCCTCTACTTTTTTCATCTTTGGGACACAATTTGAGACAACTCCAGTTGATAGTGATCATCATTCCACTCATTTTGAAGCAATGATTATTTTTAACTTACTGTGATTTATGACAGTGGTAGGGTTTAAACTCAGAGCGTTGCAAAAGTTAGGCTCCTGGTATACTACTTGAGCTACACCTCTGACTCTTTTTACTTCTGCTATTTTTTTGGGGGGGGGGGGGGGGAGGGGGAGGGCTGGACCTGGGCACTGACTCTGAGCTTCTTTTTTTGTTTGTTAGTTTTTTGTTTTTGTCAGTCGTGGGGCCTGAACTCTAGGCCTGGGCGCTGTCCCTCAGCTCTTCAGCTCTTGAGCCACTTCCAGCTTCTTCTGCTTATGTGGTGCTGAGGAATCAAACCCAGGGCCTCATGCATGCAAGGCAAGCACTCTACCACTGAGCCACCTTCCCAGCCCCTTCTGCTACTTTTTCAGTAGGATTTCACATCTGTTCCCGGGCTGGCAAGAAACTCAATCCTACTATTTGTTTCCCACATAGGTGGGACGACAGTTGCACGCCATCATGTCCAGCTTTTTATTGGTTGATATGGAATCTTGTGAACTTTTTGCTGAGGGTTAACTTCAAATCTTAGTCCACTCAAGTTCAGCTTCTTGATAGCTAGAATTACAAGTGTGAACCATTGAACCTAGCTTAAAAGCAGGAATTTTAAAACATTTTTAGGGCCAGGTGTGGTGGCTCACATCTGTAATTCCAGCTCTCAGAATGAAGAGTTTGGGAGAACTGAGATTCAGGCTGACCCAAGCAAAAAGCATGAGACAATATCTGAAAAATAACTTAAAGCAAAAAGTCTTGGGTGTGACTCAAGTAGTCGAGTACCTGCTTAGTAAGCATAAGTCTTACTAGGCACTAGTACTTCAATCCCTAATACTGCCAAAAAAATAAATAAATGCATTTGATATGTTTCTGAATTTATTAAGACATGCAGAGACAGGTAAATTACCAAATATACACACATGTAAACTTTGCCCCTTACCCACACTTCTAATACTGATGGGACAAGACATTGAGTCATTATGAAAAGTCTTTGTATTATTCTTATACTACTATTTTGATCATCAGGCACATGCCTGGGTCAGTTACTATAATTCCTTGAAATTAGAGTTCATTGAAGTTTAGCTTCTTTTTTTTTTTTTTTGTCGTGGGGCTTGAACTCTGGGCCTGGGTGCTGTTCTTGTGCTCTTCAGCTCAAGGCGAGTGCTCTACCGCTTGAGCCACAGCACCACTTCTGGTTTTTTAGCGGTTTATTGGAGGTAAGAGTCTCACAAACTTTCCTGCCTAGGCTGGCTTTGAACCAAGATCCTCAGATCTCAGCCTCCTGAGTAGCTAGGATTACAGGCACGAGCCACCGGCGCCCGGCTGAAGTTTAGCTTCTTTACCAAGTCTTTCAGCTTGTAGTCATTGAATTTGAGCTGTGTAATACACTAAATAGAAATACAAATATGTATAAGATAAAGTGATTGTAGCCAACAATTTATAGTACCTCTAAAATTATATGACTTATTTGTCCTTTATAGGCTAATTTTCCAGGGCTGGGAATGTGACTTAGTGGTAGAATGCTTGCCTAGCATGCATGAAGCCCTGTGTTCTATTCCTCAGTACCACATACACAGAAAAAGCCAGAAGTGGTGCTGTGGCTCAAGTGGTAAGAGTGCTAGCCTTGAGCAAATGAAGCTCTGGGACGCGCCCAGGCCCTGAGTGTAAGCCCCAGCACTGGCAGAAAAAAAAAAAAAAAGGCTAATTCTCTGAACAGGCAGCTTAACTGTTTTCTTAAACATCATTTCTGACTTATTTATCCAACCATTTAATTTCCTCTGAGGAACAAAATTTAATGATTATCACAAAGATGACATATATAGCTCTTATTATGTGAAAAATATTAGTGCCTGACATAAGAAATTCTCATGAGGACCCTCTGAGGTTATTGTTGTTGTTGTTATACCAGTTTCATCTGTCCATTTGAACAGTTCATTTCTTCTATGACTTTGATTTAACATCTTGTAATTAAATGGTTTTCTTAATGTCTTATTGTCAATAAATATTGGCTACATTGAGTCTATATTTTTTCGATGGAAAATGAGCTGTTTTTAAAGTTTGTATATGTATCTACTTAAATCTAAATCACACATACATGTATTTTCATTTTAAAACGTTTGTCAATATAATTTTTTCCAAGTCTTTCCATTTCCTAACAAATGGGGCAATGTCCTTCTTTCTGATGGAGGCATAGAATTCCATTGGGTATATATACCACATTTTCTTGATCCATTCATCTACTGAGGGGCATCTGGGTTGGTTCCATATCTTGCCTATAGTAAATAATGCTGCAATAAACATAGTTGTGCTGGTAGCTTTAGCGTGGTCTTGTTTGTAAACATTTGGGTAAATGCCCAAAAGTGGGATTGCTGTGTCATAGGGGAGCTCTATGTGGAGTCTTTTGAGGAACCTCCGCCAAGCCCAAAGCAAAATAGGTCCCATGGTTTCCCTTATTTGCAAAATCTAGTATATGTATGAATCAAGCAGAAAAGGTCAGATAAGGTGATGTTAGGAAAATGAACCCTAAGATACGTATTTAAATGTTTTTTTTCTTTTCATGCATTTGTTTCTAACGCATTTATAAGATTATTTCTTAGTTGCTTTGTATGTCCCTCCCCCACAGTATAACCCCTACTTTCACTCTATTTGATGTCGGTATAATTTGTGGAGGGGAAGGGGAAAAACAAGTCGTTTAAATAAGGATACAGGTGGACCCATTGCAACAATGAGAAGTACACGTTGTCATGTTGAAAACGAACTTTACAACTTTGCGGGGGAGGGAGGGCTGGGGGGGCGGAGGGAGGATGGGAAGGGGAAACAAAGGAGGAGGCTACAATGCTTGATAAGAAATGTACTCATTATCTTGCCCATGTAATTGTAACCCCTCTGTACAGTATTTTCACAATTTAAAAAAAAAATAGTTTGTCAAAAGGCCTGGTACTGGTGGCTTATGCCTGTAATCCTAGCTACTCATGCCAAGAAGCTGAGCAAGTGCAAGATCCTGAGTCAAACCCCAGTACCTCCTCTATCATTCTCTCTCCCGCTCTCTAGATAGATAGATAGATAGATAGATAGATAGATAGATAGATAGATAGATAGATAGATAGATAGATAGATAGATAGATAGATAGATAGATAGATAGATAGATTTGATTGATTGATTGATGCTAGGCACCAGTGGCTCACACCTGTAATCCTAGCTACTCAGGAAGCTGAGATCTGAGGATCACTTTTAAAGCCAGCCCGGGCAGGGAAGTCCATGAGATTCTTATTTTATTTTGTACGTTTTTATTGTAAAAATACTGTACAGAGGGGTTACATTTACATGAGCAAGGTAATGAGTACATTTCCTATGGAACATTGTCCATGAGACTCTTATCTCCAATTAACCACCAGAAAGCCAGAAGTGGCACTGTGACTCAAGTGGTAGAGTGCTCGCCTTGAGCTGGAGTTTAGGGACAGCACCCAGGCCCAGAGTTCAAGCCCCAGGCCCAACCCCCCCCAAAAAAAAATATATGTATATAACACACACATATGTATATATTTTTTCTAGGTTTACAGTGAATATCTCACCTCATTTATACTTTTTTAAAAATTCAATAAGGTAAATTTAACATTTGTTTCTTCTATTTGTATGTAACTCTGAATGCATAGCAAAATACATATGTAAATATACTGGTGAATATAATTACATTATTGATGATTTAGTGAGTGTCACAGCTTATTAGCAGATATAGTATATGCATTTGTAAGTGAATTCCATTAATTTTTTTATTTGAAATGGTTGGTTTTTGTTTCCTTCTTCAACCTAACATTTATGAAGTTTCATAGTTGTGGTTTGGGGCTCAATGCCAACCTTGATTAGCACAGTAATATTTTTTATTTGAACTTTGACAATTCCATATATAATCATCTGATTTTCTTTCCAGTTGACAATTCCATATATAATCATCTGATTTTCTTTCCAATTGAATTAAAAACTTTTTTAGAGTCAACCTTCACTCATTCATAAAACATTTTTTTGAGCTAGATAGACCCTAGAATTACAGAAGTATACAAGATAAAGTCTCTGGCTATATGTTACTTACTTACTTTTTTTTTTTTTTTTTTTTGTCGGTCGTGGGGCTTGAACTCTGGGCCTGGGCGCTGTCCCTTAGCTCTTCAGCTCAAGGTGAGCGCTCTACCACTTGAGCTACAGTGCCACTTCTAGTTACTTACTTTCTTATGCAAGAGTCATAGACTCGAATAGGCTAGTCATAATAAAAGTAAATCAAGTGAAGCAGATGTAAGGATGACAAATGAACACCAACACTTAAGCAACTCGCTCAGGAGCACTATAGGATACTGAAAAGGGGACATTGCTGTTTAATTCTTTGATTGTTATCAGGAAGGAACTATGGAAACTGTTACTAGATGAACCAAGTTGTTTTTTTTGTTTTTGTTTTTGTTTTGTGGGTCCGGTCATGGGGCCTGAACTCTGGGCCTGGGCGCTGTCCCTCAGCTCTTCAGCTCAAGTCTAGCACTCTACCACTTGAGCCACAGCGTCACTTCTGGCTTTTTTCTTTTTTCTTATGTGGTGCTGAGGAATCGAACCCAGGGCCTCAGGCATGCAAGGCAAGCGCTGTACCACTGAGCCACCTTCCCAGCCCCTGGATCAAGTTTTTAAAGAGAATTTAGAACACTGGATTTTTATGTAAAATTTCTCCATCTTATAGTGTCTTCTATTTTTTTTTGGGGGGGGGGAGGTGTCCGATCGTAGGGCTTGAACTCTGGGCCTGGGTACTGTCCCTCAGCTCTTCAGCTCAAGGCTAGCACACTACCACTTGAGCCATAGCACCACTGCCGGCTTTTTTTTTTTTTTTTTTCTGCTTATGTGGTGCTGAGGAATCAAACCCAGGGCCTCATGCATGCAAGGCAAGCGCTGTACCACTGAGCCACCTTCCCAGCCCCTGGACCAAGTTTTTAAAGAGAAGCTAGAACTCTGGATTTTTATGTAAAATTTCTCCATCTTATAGTGTCTTCTAACTCAGATTTAAAACCATGGATAGAAAAAGTCCACAGTCTAACTCCAACTTAAAAATCATTAGGTTTCAAAATTTGGATTTGGAGGTAAATTATCAAATGAAATAAATTTCAAATAATTTGTCAAAGTGGTCAAATTTTCTTTTTGAGGATATGCAAAACTAACTTAAAAGTAAAGGTAGTTTGATCGGTGTTCAAAGGTCAGACAACACAGTAGAGATAGTAAGCAGCAAACCTATTGAGTTCGTAACACAGAGGAACAACAAAGGAGACTGAAAAACAACAAAGGAAACTGGAATGAGGTGAAATGGGAAGCACACAGTCTTGCAGTGGAAGAGTGTACAAAGAAAGACTCGTTCGAGTATCTTAAATACTCATCTATGCCAGGCACATTTCCAGCCTTTAGTGACCAAGAGATGAACTTGTTCTTATTCTACCCACTTGCTCTGTAGAGCCCAATATAACAAATGTTTTATTTTTGCTCCACAGATTATGTATTTTCTATACATGATTTTATTTATTTTATTTATTTTTTTTGTCGGTCGTGGAGCTTGAACTCTGGGCTTGGGCGCTGTCCCTGTGCTCTTCAGCTCAAGGTGAGCGCTCTACCGCTTGAGCCACAGTGCCACTTCCGGTTTTCTAGTGGTTTATTGGAGATAAGTCTCAGGGATGTTCCTGCCTGTGCTGGCTTTGAACCGTGAACCTCAGATCTCAGCCTCCTGAGTAGCTAGGATTACAGGTGTGAGCCACCAGTGCTGGGCTATACATGATTTTAAAATAGACCTTACATAGTTTAATCAAAAGAAAATGACTTGTAAAATAATTCCTTGCCTCCTCCAACCCCTCACCCTATAACAGATTTACTAATTTCCAGTGCCAGGCATTGTGGTAGGTGCTAAGGTACCAGAAAATTACAGCACTGAAGCCCCACATTTAAATTTTAGTTTCCTCTCTATTTCAGTCTCAAAGGAATAAGTGTCGGGCTGGGAAGGTGGCTCAGTGGTAGAGTGCTTGCCTTGCATGCATGAGGCCCTGGGTTTGATTCCTCAGCACCACATAAGCAGAAAAGGCCGGAAGTGGCATTGTGGCTCAAGGGGTAGAGCACTCACCTTGAGCTGCAGAGCTGAGGGACAGCGTCCAGGCCCTGAGTTCAAGCCCCATGGTGGGAAAAAAAAAATCAGCATAAGCAAAGGAATAGGTATCTTTCTCACTTAGAACTAAAATCTCCATTTCCTGTATATCTTTTTATGTCTTCCAAAAGCCTTGCTCCATCAGTTGTTAATCTCTATTCTTGCTTTTTAAAAAAATCTCTATCTGCTTTCTTCACCCTACATAATTGCTCATATCACTGTCCTTTACATCTTGACGTATTCAGACTAATTAGTTTTTCTTTTTAGTTGTTGAGGCTTCAACTTGTTGCAAAGTCGGGAAATTACTTCTAAGTTCCAGTAGCAATAGAATTTGCTTTGCACTGCTATTTCCTACCTTCTAAATTCCACTGAAAATGCTCTCAGTAAGGCCACAGATGATCTAGTTTTCCAAAGCAGTGGGGGGTTTTTTTCATATTACTTTAGCTCTTACAACATTTGACACTTGACTACTCTCCTTGTCCTGTGCTATCACACACTCCTGGATGTCCTTTGATTTCTTGCACAATCTCGTTTGTGAAGCCCTGTTCCAATTCCATGTTTATCTGCTGCTGTTCTCTCAAGTCATCTTCTGGACATGCTCTCAATTTTCATTGCTCTGAGCAAACTCAAACTTCCACTTAGCATCTGCTGCTTTCTGTTGGCTGAACAGGTTCCCAAATCTATCTGTCTCTAGCCCCAGCTTTTCTCCTAAACCTGTTCCACTTAGCCACCTGCTTACTTGACATCTACACTTGTTTTTCATAGGTATTTCTATCTCCTAGCTAAAGTTCAATGCATTGTCTGCAGTCCCTAAACCTTTTCTTTTCCCTTTAGTCATTTTCTCCATGAAAGCCTTCATTGTCTAAAGCCAGAAACATAGAACTTACTCTGGCTTACTTCTCTACTCATACTCCCATGTTACACTTCCTTGCTTGATCATATTTAATGCTTCATTTCATGGTATTCCGTTCCCCTTGGTAGTTAGCATGGTGAACTTTGCTTATCTTTGAAGACCATCTCGGTGAAGACTCTTTTGACCATTCTAAGCTGTGTTAATCATTCTTCCTTTGTGCCATTTTTACATATCTATATTTTAAGTGCGTTTGACATTTGCTGTCTTGTAACTCTTTATGTATGAGCATGTGTTTTAGACATTGAGTTTCTTTAAGTTGGAGATGATGCCTTATTTACATCTTTATATCCTCAATGCTTAACAAAGAATCAGACAGTAAGTGCCCTAAAATGCATAATGAAAGGACAAACATTTGTACTCTGTGCAGTCAGCCTAGTAAATGTGCTATCTTGCGTATTTCTCCATGTCCAGGAATAATTTCATTGTACTATGATAAACTCCTAAGAAAGGAATGCCTCCAGTATTACCTCCACATAGATGAGGGAATGAACAATAATTAGGTGTGGTGGAAGTCAGAGTCTTTCAGGAGACAAAGAAATGGGAAATAGTCCTGCTAGGTACAGAGAAGAGACTTGTTCAATGTGTGAGGAAACTATAGTGCAGACTAGCTAGAAAAGAAGGCAGTAGACTATTTGGAACTTGAACTTATTCTTTAGGGAAAACATAAGAGGATTTAAGCCAGGAGGGTAAAACAATTTTGGTTTTTTGTTGTTTTGTAGTACCTAAGGTTTTGCACTACAATCCTGTTTGTTGTTGTTGTTCTTGTTTACAAAGACATTTTAACAGTGTACAGAATAAGGAATGGAAAGATAATAAAACTGAAGTAAAGACACTAGTAGTTAGTGGAAACAGCTAATATGAGTTTCTAAAAATTGTAGAAACAAAACTGACTAGAAGGAAAGATTTCTGTAGAGAATGGAGAATGGACTCTAGATTGAATCTAGTTCAGCCATTCTTGCTTTTCTGATACAGTGTAGTAAAATCCACATTTTTTAACACTGTGACTATCAGTGTAGTTTTGACAGTGCATAGGGCTGCTAAGATTGCTTTCATAGTTCATAGTGCCCTCTAGCATCCTAGTAAAGTAATGATGAAAGAATGAATGCTGAACTGTTTCATTTCAGCAGCATTTTCACGTAACTCCATGGATGAGTACTATAACAAAAAAACATATACTGTGTGTGAATGTGTGTGTGTGTGTGTGTGTGTGTGTTTAACAAAAATTTCTTTAGCTAGCGCCAGTGACTCATGTCTGTAATCCTAGCTACTCAGAAGGCTCAGATCTGAGGATCACAGTTCAAAGCCATCCTGGGCAGGAAAGTTTGTGAGACTCTTATCTCCAGTGCTAGCCTTGAGTTGAAGAGCTCAGGAACAGTGCCCAGGCCCAGAGTTCAAGACCCAAGACCAACAACAACAACAAAAAATCTTTTCTTTGCCTTAGCAGCTCATCTTTTTTTTTTTTAAATTTTATTTTATTTTATTTGTGAACATACTGTACAGAGGAGTTACAATTACATGGGCAGGATAATGCGTACATTTCTTACCAAGCATTGCAGCCTCCTCCTGTGTTTACCCTTCACATCCCTTCCCAGCCTCCCCCCTCCCCCCCAATCCCAATCCTTCTCCTTCCCCCCCTTCCCCCCCTCCCCCCCCCCCCCCGCACCGACGTTGTAAAGCTCGTTTTGGACATGACAACTGTACTTCTCATTGTTGCAACAGGTCCACCTGTATCCTTAAACAACTGGTTTTTCCCCATCTCCTCCACAAGTTATACTGACGTCAAAATATAGTGAAAGCAGGGGTTATACTGTGGGGGAGGGACATACAAAGCAACAAAGAGATAATCTTATAAATGCATTAGAAACACATGCATGAAAGAAAAAAACCTTAAAATACGCATCTAAGGGTTCATTTTCCTGACATCACATTATCTGACCTTTTCCGCTTGACTCATCCATATACTAGATATTACAAATAAGGGAAACCATGGGACCTATGTTTCTTTGGGCCTGGCTTACTTCACTTAATATAATTTTTTCCAAGTTTTTCCATTTCCTCACAAATGGGGCAATGTCATTCTTTCTGATGGAGGCATAGAATTCCATTGTGTATATATACCACATTTTCTTGATCCATTCATCTACTGAGGGGCATCTGGGTTGGTTCCATATCTTAGCTATGGTAAATAATGCTTAGCAGCTCATCTTAACATCCATGTTCAGTCAGTTTTCCTCTTCTATTTTCCTGTTACAAGTAGGATATTATTTGGTCCATTTTATTTTAATTTTATTGTGCCAGTCCTGGGGCTTCAACTTAGCCTGAGATTCTTTGGCTCAAGGCTAGTGCTCTATCACTTGAGCTACTGCCCCACTTCCAACTCTTTTGGTTGTTAGAGATAAGGGTCTCACAGAATTTCCTGCCCACGCTGGCTTGTACTGTGATCCTCAGATCTCAACCTCTTGAGTAGCCAGGATTATAGGCATGAGCCACTGGTGCCCAGTTTACATCATGCATTTTAAAACAGGCTGAAAACTAACCCAAAACAACCTCATGCCTATGATCCTAGCTACTCACCAAACTGAGTTCTGAGTATCAAGGTTGAAAGCCAGCTTGTACAGACAAATCCAAAAAACTCATCTTCAGTTAATCACCCAAAAGCTGGAACCGAAGACATAGCTCAAGTGATAGTTACGACTATGAGCAAAAAAGCAGAATGAGAGAAAAAGCAGAGCAAGAACATGAGACCCTGAGTTCAAGCTCCAATACTAGCACAAAAAGAAAGCAACTAAAAATACTTCTTTCAGTATTTCTCACTGAGAATTTTGTAATGCATTTATCATCTCCTTTTCTACTGTCCGTTTTCAGGTATTTTCTCTTTACCAAAATTCATTTGCCTTTAGAACTGTTGGCTGGAATGTTACCCATTTTGAAGGCAAAGTGTATCTTAAATCATCTTTGTAACATACACTGCCTGCCACAAGTCGACACATTTGTTCCAGTAAAAGAGCAGTAAATACTGTTTTCACATAAATGCTAGGGAATGGTACTATAAGCTAGCTTCCAGAATTTCCTGTACAAGAACACAACTATTTATTATTGTGTTCACTTTTATTTAACCTGTTTTCGCTTTTCATATCCTTTGTGTTCTTAATCTTGAGCTGTTTTGTGCCATTTTAAATTGTTACCTTGTTTTTAGGTATATTAATTGAAGCCACTTATCCATATTGTCTCAATTTATACTTGAATAATTTCAGTAAGTTTTATTTTTCTGGAACCATTAAACAGCCTTATTTATTTTTCAAAAACTACTGGGTTTTGTTCAACACACATACACAAAAAGAAAATAAAAATAAGCCTTATCAGTAGTGCTTACAATGAGGGCGTCTATAATTATTTGTCCTCAGAGACTTTGAGTCTGACTATGTAATTAAGATCATGCCTGTCCTCCGTGAATACTAAGAATACCCGGCGGCTTAGCATGGCGGTACAGTGCCTATAATCCCAACTACTGGGAGGCAAGAGGATGGAGGTTTGAGGCAAAAGCATATGAGATCCTACATGAAAATAAACTAAAGCAAAAAGAGACTGGGGATCTCACTCAAGCGGTAGACACTTGCCTAGAAAGCACAAGGCTCTGAGTTCCCTGCCCCCCAAAAAAGACTATATCAAACATTCATCCATTCCCCTAATAACTCATTAAGAATTTATTAATTTGGGGCTGGGAAGGTGGCTCAGTGGTAAAGCGCTTGCCTTGCATGCCTGAGGCCCTGGGTTCAATTCCTTAGTACCACATAAGAAAAAAGCTGGAAGTGGCGCTGTGGCTCAAGTGGTAGAGCACTAGTCTTGAGCTGAAGAGCCTGAGGGACAGCACCCAGGCCCAGAGTTCAGGCCCCAGGACCGTACCAAAAAAAAAAAATCACTGTACCTTACAGAAGGCACTCATAGCAAGAGGAAGCATGTGGTCCCTCATTAAATTCTGATATGATATTTTCCAGTACCCGTTATTAATACATATTTACCCAAAAGATCACCAATAGGTTTCAAGGTTGAAAAACAATTAGTTTAAATCTCAGTAATCAACTAACATTATTATTATATATCCTTTTGTACAAATTTCATTAATTATCTATATTCTTTGAAAGATATATAAAAAGACTTCCCTTTATTTGTCCCTTCATTCCTTATTCAATGAACATCTCTGTCCTAAAGTATTTGCCATATTCATACTCTTCCTAGTATGTTGTATATGTGCTGGTACTAGGGCTTAAACTGGGGTTCCACGTTTTCATTCACAGCCTGCACTCTACATACTTGAGCCACACATCTAGTTTTGGCATTTGATGCCAAAGTGGAAATAAAAGTCTCATGGACTTAGTGCCCAAGCTGGCTTCAAACCTTGATCCTCAGATCTCAGCCTCCTGACGAGTGAGGATTATGGACATAAACCACCAGTGCCAAGCCCCAGTCATTCTAGTGCACTTCACTCAGTTTTCCCCAGCTTTATTTTTCATTTTGAGGGAAATGGTCTGAATTTTCATGGTCATTTCAGATGCAATTTTTACTATGCCTTTATACATGGATAGGATCCTTTGTTTTGTTTTCTGCAGTTTACCTAATATTACCAGGGGAGAAAATGAATGTTTCCAGGGCTGGGAAGGTGGCTCAGTGGCAGAGCGCTTGCCTTCCATGCATGAGGCCCTGAGTTCGATTCCTCAGCACCACATAAGCACAAAGGCTGGATGTGGTGCTGTGGCTCAAGTGGTAAAGCGCTAGCCTTAGCTGAAGAGCTCAGAGACAGTGCCCAGGCCCAAAGCTCAGGCCCCATGACTGACAAAAAAAAGAGTGTTTCCTTTATTCTAGATACTTTGCTAAAAATCTTGCGTGTGTTAACTTGTGAGGTAGATAGTTCTTACTCCATTCCTACAGTTCAAAGAACTGTAACTTATCTTTTACCATTTACTCAAATATAACCAGTCTAGCTCTTAGACTTAATCTCCATGTCTACATACTGTTGCTGACTTTCCCTTTTGAAGAAAATCTGTACTATTTTCTATATCCTTAATTTTTCTTATTTCGGATACCTTTTCCCTTGGGTTCCTACAAAAGGTGAAAGATTGTATATTACATGCCATATTTGTACAACCTCAAAGTGGCCTTTCCTATCTCTAAAACTGATTTTTTTTTAAAACTAAGGTTTGAAATCAGATTAGCTTTTGCCAATGGCCTGACTGTGTTCCCATTTCCCTCTGTAGATGAGTGGTTGATGATGGTGAACGTGCAAAGGTTTCTGTCTAAAATAAACCCTGTTCTGTTTTGCAGTGGATAGCCTGCTGAAATACACTGGCTATGGAAATGCTGCAGGACTGTTGGCGGCCAGAGGCCTCTTGGCTGGAGGAAGAGGAGATAATTGGTACTCAGAAGATGAGGACACAGACACTGAAGAATACAAAAATGCAAAACCAAAGTACAGTATCAAGTTTTTTTTCACCTAACCTTAGCTGTGCCTTTTGAGTTGGTTATTTGCCTTTCACTTCGTCTTTCATTTTCCAATGTTTCCTTCTCTTGTGGACGTGGACGCTTTCCATTTAATGGTGTTTTTAGAGGCAATTTCATAGCTGGTTCCATAGGTGACTTGGGTGATTGAAGAATGTTAACACTTCAAGAAATGTTCTGCTGCATGCTATTTTCACAGTGCTCTTTCTCATCTTTCAAGTACCAAGAGAGCTGGTGTTTTTAGATATTTACCATCTGCTTTAGAAGTATTATTACTTACCACTTGCCTTCCTTTGCATAGATTGAGATTCTAGAAAGTATACGAAAGACCAAGTATTTAAGTTGGCTCTTTGAGTCTTAAATCTTTGTTAGAAATCTAAATGTAAGCTCTGTACATTATAATAGATCCCTTTCATAAAACTCCTTACATATCAAAAAGTAATGGAGCAAGGCACATTAATTTAACACAAGTAATGAAGTGTGGCCCCACTTTGGGTTTTAATCTAACATACACTTAGGAAGTTAACAGGTATGACAGGTATGACCACATGCTAAATGGGCAAACCAGAAACATTGAAGTCTTCTAAATCAGTGCATACAAATTAAAGATAATAATTCTTTATATCTTTTTATACAGTTCCTGTTTCTAAAGAAACCACCTTCTTCCATTCTTTCTCTTTCCTTTGTTCCCTCCCCGTCCTTTCCTCCCTTCCAGTCCTACTCTCAGGTAAGTTTCTTAATCTCCACTAGTAAGTGCAGTCATTTGAATTCAGTTTTGCTAAGCTAAATGTTAGTGAGATGTATGTACCCTTTCCCTATGGCACTGTCAGGGTTAATAGGTTTTTTCTATAAAGTATTCCAGAATGAATAGAGTGAATTTGAGGTAAAAGAATTATATTTCTTTCTCTAAGTGGTTATTCTAAATCAGTTCTTGTTAGCTCTTGATTCTTTCATTCTATAAACTATATTCTTTCATTCTATAAACTATATTTCTATATCTATATCTTGCCAGATATATTTTATGTCTCTTCGTTTGAGACTCAAAAATGTACCATTTGAAAAGTGATGTCTTCAGAAGTCAGTGTCTGTCCCTCCTTCCTTCCTTTCTTCCCTTCTTCCTTTTCATCTATTCTCTCACTTTCCCTTCCCCTTCTCTTTCTCCTCCCTCTCTTGACAAGGATCTCACTGTATTACCCATGCTAATCCAAGCTCCAAGGCTTAACTGATCACGTTAGTGATAAGTATAGTCCACATTAGTGTGCACTGTCACACCCAGCTAAAAGTCATATTTTTAAATGAAGGCAGAGAATACATTAGGCATTCCTTGAAATCTAGGGCATCTGGAAGCAGCCCACTAAGATAGAGAACCCATAATATTCATGCATCTCACTGTATATTGTTGATTTTATTTAGTGTGACTTTTAAATAACAATATGGTCACATGGATAATCTAGTTAAGCTTATAAAGTCATCGACTTAAAGGATTGTCTTCTACAAACTGCCCTTCACTAGTCAGAGTTCTCAGTTTTGTTTTTCTTTTATGATGCACTGGTTCACAATAGGTGCTAGTATTAATAGAAACAGAAATTACCTTTCATCTAGTTGGCCCTAGTCCCACTATCCAACGTGTAAGTGGATTCTGACTAGTACACCAAGGTAACCTATAATCCTTTACTGGAATCCTTTACAAGAATTATATGGAGCTTACATTCAGACTATGGGAGACAGTTAATATTACAGAACTTCTTTTTTGTGTCAAAATAAATTATGTAATGGAGTGGAAATGACATTCTGCAAATAGCACATTCAGAGTATACCCATTTAGTCATGTTACAGGCCACATAGATTTTTAGTATGTTTCTAGCATCTTTGTTAAATTTTCAGATAAAGTTTAGTTCTAAAGTTTATCTAAGTGACTGACAGGGATTGTATACCATTGTAACATCAGTTGAAAGATGCATGTTTTATGGCATTTGGCTTTTTTGAGACCAGTGGCTTTCAGGCGGGGTGAAAAGGGTTGTCCTTAAATGGCCATTTTATAGAGGATAAACAGGAGGAAGAGATAGCCAAAATTAACCAGAATCCTAGGACACCTTCTGACACTCTTCACACTCACAGTAGTCCATAATTATGTCCAAAACTTAAAATCATTTCTCTAAATAAATAAACTCAGAGCTATTTTATTTAGGCTGTTTTTATCTCAGCTATAGCTGTGGCAGCAGCTAATTTCTTTTTGTGTTTTTTAATTTAAATTTTATTATAAAGGTGATATACCGAGTAGTTAGTTACATAATAAATGAGTACATTTCTTTTTGAACAGTGTTGCAACCCTCCTCATTTTCTCCCACTTCTCCCCCATACCTCTGTTATGTATCACTGTTAAATATTTCCCCTTTGTCCCACCATTTCTGTGATTCCCCTTTTCTTCCCCCAATCAGATAAACTTATATACAAGACAAAGGGTACAGAAATCAGAAACAGTAACAAGAAATAATAAATCAAAGGGGAAAAGAGAAAAAATAGCTGCAAACTGTATAATTTAAAAAAAAAAACAACTCTTGTTTCCATTTCTTGGAGTCCATTTCGATAAGCATCATTTTATATGGTCATATGCATATAGTAGCTAGTTTCCTTAACAGATATTTTGTTTAGCACAAGGAAAGATGCTTTGTTCCTTTTGTTGCAATATTGTCATGCTGTTTAAGTCTCGTCATAGGTGTCTCATTATTTTGGGGTTATGCAAGCAATTTCTTTGTTTTTAATAATTCTTAATGTAAATGACCTAGAAAACAGGACTTGAAGATTTTTCTTCCCTTGGCCCAGTTTGGCCTGTGACAGTTCATAGGATTTAACTAGCATTTTTTTTAAACTGGAATTTATGCCCATATGTGTTCATGAAATACATCCAAATTCAAATTGCTGAGGGACTGTAATTGAAAATAAAGCCATTGCTACATGTAACTTGTATACTAGTTCCAGACGCTTATTAGCTTTTGTGGTATTTATACTTTCAAAATTGAGTTTTCTAAAGTTTTTTGTATTATAATGTGTATTAGTAGCCAGCAAACGGCCAGATGTGATTATGAATTGTAGTACTTAGGTTTTCTCTAGTTTTTATTTCCTATAGATTCACAACCATTCATTTTCTATACTCTTTATATTACTCTTTATATTATGGATGTCATTTTTAAAGAACTTATCAGACAACATTTAAAAGGTCCTTTAATTATATAGATACTATCATTTAAGATGGTTTTCTGGAGATTTTTAAAAAGTAATTTGTTACCATAAATTATTGTACAAAGGCTTCATTGCGATATTTACAACTTGTATCTAATTTACTTTGATCCAATTTACTCTTTTTCTGCTACTTTTTCTTTTTTGTGTGAATATTTTTGAATGTTTTTATTATCTTTAAGTAGTTGCCATTCACCAAAGCAGTTTATGAATACAGTGCATCTTGATCAGTGTCGCCCCTTTCAACATTCTCACCCACCCCTCCTAACCTTCCCTACTTATCTTAATTTTAGGTTATGTGTTGAATTTTTTGTGCTCTTTCTTAACTTCCCTCTCTGTTGCCCTCCCTTATCCTTCCTCTTGGGTAATTTTTGATGGGTTTTACTGTACTTTTTTTTCACACATACACATAATTATACTTAAAATATTCATCTCCCCATCACTTTCTCTGTTTCCTCTTTTCCTACTCACTGACTTTCCCCAGGCCTAAAACAGTTCCCCTTTAGCACCTATGTAATATCATTGTTATTGTTACTATTATTATTATTATTATTTTAGGTCTAAATTCCACATAGGTAGGAGTGAACACATAATTATCTGTCTTTCTGAACTTGGCTTACCTCATTCAATGTGATGATCTCCAGTTCTATCCACTTTACTGCAAATGACATAATTTTGTTTTTCTTTGTGGTTGAGTAAAAATTCTATTGTATATATGTACCATGTTTTCTTTACCCACTCATCAGTTTTGGGGCACTTGGTACTATATCTTGACTACATTCCTTTAAATATATGCTAAAACTGGTATAGAAACATCATATGGCATTTCTATTTTTAATTGCTTGATGAACCATCTTACTGATTTGCATCGTGGCCTTATCTGAATACTTGCCAACATTTAATTGTTTTTTGCCACTCTAACTAGAATGAGATGGAATGACTGTTGTTTTGATTTGCATTCCCTTTATGTCTAAGGATATTGAACAGTTCTTGGTGTATTTATTTGCTATTTGTATTTCTTTTGAGAACAGTCTGATGTATTTGCCCATTCATTGGATTATTTGTTCTTTTTGTGTTTTTTTTAGTTCGTTGTATATTATAGATATTAACCTTTTGCCTGATGAATATTTTGCAAAGATTTTCTCTAATTCTGTGGGGTTTCTCTTGAATCTAAAGATTATTCCCTTTCATGTACAGAAGCTTTTCAATTTGATGCAACCATTTGTCAATTCTTACACTTCATCCTATTTTCCCTGTGTTGTCGTGTAATAGTTTCAAAGTTTTAAATCTTAGATTTAGGATCTGTGATTTATTGTGGATTTATTTTTTGTATAGATTAAGAGATAAAGATCTAGTTTAAGGTTCCCAAGGATGTCCTACAGTTTTCATTTGGTGTTTTTTAAGATAAATTTTTATTTTCATGTAAGTGTGTGTGTGTGTGTGTGTATATATATATATATATATGTCTTAGATTCTGTGTGGCTGATACATGGTAAATATTTAGGAAATATTTAATAAAAGAAAGGATGATATCATGTATAGAAATAACTATAATAATTCTTTGCTAATACAAAGACTTGGATTAGGATATGGTTTCATTATTAAGCCTACTTTTAATATATAAAATCATTGTTATGTTTATATGGTAAATTTCAAATTATTTGAGACATTTTCACAAACCAGAAATTCTTCACAATATTTCATGTCTGGATTTAGTTATATCAAATTCCACAAAACTGGCACCATGCCTCGTGCCTCCTGACTCTTTGAGTCACCATGGAATCCCTCTTCAGTGCTCCATTAGAGTTGATCTGGTTTGTTGAGATTGTTTTTCTGCTTTTCCTTCACTCTGCTACCCTTGTGGCTCAGTTTTCTAACAGTACTAAGTATATTTAAGGCTGCAAGTTTTTGGGGACATGTGTCCACTGGCTTTTATAAAGACTCCTGATTCAGCCACTCAAAAAAAAAAAATTGGGGCTGGGAATGTGGTTTAGAGTGCTTTCCTAGCATACATAAAGCCCTGGGTTCAATTCCTCAGTACTACGTAAACAAGAAAGGCCGGAAGTGGTGTTGTGGCTCAAGTGGTAGAATGCTAGCCTCAAGCAAAAGAAGTCCAGGAGCAGTACCCAGGCCCTGAGTTCAAGCCCCAGGACTGGTGGGGGAAGGGGAGGCTAAACAGTGAAAAGCCAGTGAAGCTGCCCTCCACACTTTTAAGTGTCCTCTGATCCCCCCCCCCAAAATAACCCACAAAATTCTTAGATGTTGTTAATGAAAATTGCATTTACATATCCATGGTGACAACTGAGTAAAGTAAATCACTTCCTAGAGCATGGGAGCTCTTCTTCATTGCTATTTCTCAGGAAGTGCCTCAGCTATGTTAATAATCATAGCTGATATTTACTGAGTGCTTAATATGTTTAAGACACTGTTCTAAGAACTTTACAAATATTACCTAATTTAATCTTCACAACAAGTCTTTCAGGTATAATAATTATTACCATTTTACAGGTGAGGAAACTAGACCTAAGTCACTTGTCCAGGGTAAACAGTTCACGAGTGTCACAGGTAGTCTGACTCTAGAGCTTCTGATGTTTAGAGGATTCTGCTGCTGTTGTTATTGTTGTTCAAAAGTAGTAAACTCATTTTTTGATTTGTTTGGGTTTTTTTAAATTGCTTTGCTTTTTCTTCTTGTGGGGTTTGGTTTTGCTTTTTGAGATAAGGTCTGTGTAGACTAGGCTGCCTTGGGACTCACTATGAAATCAGAAACCAGGAATTGAAGATTTTTCTCTTTGCCCATTTTGGATTGTGATGATGTATTTATGCATAATAGGACTTAGTTGCATTTCTAGGAACTGGAATTTATTATTGTAAGCATTCTTGAAATATGTCTAAATTCAAATCACTAAAAGACCCTGGTAAAAAACAAAACCCTTGCCACTTTTTACATGTGTGCTATCTCCAGAAATTTACCAACATTTGTGGTATTTCTTCTTTCAAAATTGAGTTCTCTCAAGCAGGGTTTTGGTGGCTCATGCCTATAATCCTAGCTGCTCAGGAAGCTGAGATCTGAGGAT
Organism: Dipodomys merriami; assembly: GCF_024711535.1. NCBI lineage: Eukaryota > Metazoa > Chordata > Mammalia > Rodentia > Heteromyidae > Dipodomys > Dipodomys merriami. The sequence continues at coordinate 1,539,485 of NW_027206590.1, forward strand.
TGCAGTTCAAAGCTAGCCCAGGCAAGAAAGTCTCTGAGACTCTTATCACCAGTTAACCACCAGAAAACCAGAAGTGGTGCTGTGGCTTAAGTGGTAGAGCACTATCCTTGAACAACAACAACAACAACAAGAACAAAAAAAAAAAAACCCTTGGGCTGGGAAGATGGCTCAGTGGTAGAGCACTTGCCTTGCATGCATGAGGCCCTGGGTTCGATTCCTCAGCACCACATAAGCAAAAAGAAAAAAGCCAGAAGTGGCACTGTAGCTCAAGTGGTAGAGCGCTAGCCTTGAACTGAAGAGCTGAGGGACAGCGCCCAGACCCAGAGTTCAGGCCCCACAACCAGACCCAAAAAAAAAAACAAAAACCCTCAAGAACAACTCCTAGCCTTTGAGTTTAAGCCCCACAACAAACACACACACACACACACACACACACACACACACACAAATTGAGTTCTCTCAATTTCTAGGGTGGCCTCAAATTCATGATCCTCCTGCCTTAGCCTCCCTAGAACTGAAATTACAAGGACACCATACCCAGGTTCACTTTGCCTTTTTTTAAGGGGTATAAAATGCTCTTAAAATTTAATTGTAAAATCAGCAGTATTAAGTATGTTTGTACTATTATGCAATCATTACCATTCTCTCTGGAACTTTTTCATCCTCCCCAGTGAAGCTCTCTACCTGTACCCCATCCTTCTAGCCCCTGGTAACCACTGATCTGTCTGTATGAAATCTAGAAACCTTATATATTTGGAATCATATGCAATATTTGTCCTTTTTTGAGATTGGCTATTTTCTCTAAGAATGTGTTTAGGGTTCGCCTATGTTACAGCATGTATCAATTTTTCCCCACTTTAGGACTGAATAGTATGTGCCATACAGTTTATCCATTCATCCATCAGACACTTGGGTTGATTCCTTCATTTTGCTGCTGTGAATAATGCCTCTGAACCAGAATGTTGCAATATCCAATCAAGTTCCTGCTGGATCACATGGTGGTTGAGTGTTGGATTTTTGTAGACTGCCATGTAGTTTTGCAGAGACTTTATAATATTTTACATAGATAACTAGTGTACAGCGGTTTCTTTTTCTCTATAGCCTCACAGTGCTTGATATTTCCCAAGGGATATGTGTTGCTGTGTTTTTAATAGCTGTCCTAAGGGATATGAAGTCAGCCCTTGTGATTTAATTGCTGTTATGTTGTACCTCAAAGCAAACCAGAGGGAGAGATGATTTTGACCTTCATTTAGCTTCCCTATCTCAGAAACTTGAACTTGCAGTTATCTTACTTTGATAAAAACCAAAATTGTATCTATTAGCTGGGAACTGGTGGCTAATGCCTATAATCCTAGCTACTGAGGAGGCTGAGATCTGAGGATCACAGTTCAAAGCCAGCCTGGGCAGTAAAGTCCATGAGACTCATCTCCAATAAACCACCAGAAAACCAGAAGTGGCGCTGTGGCTGAAGTAGTAGAGCACTAGCCTTGAGCTGAAGATCTGGGGAACAGCACTCAGGCCCAGAGTTCAGGCCCCACAATCAGGGGAGAAAATTGTATTTATATTCTTAATATCCCTGATTCATTCCAGTTCAGCAAATTCACATACATACATCTGTTATATAGTTCTAGCTCAATATTTGTAATATATTCAGAATTTTAACATCTCTTATTGCAGTATTTCTAAGCTAATGTGGTTTTTTTTCCCTCTCTCCCTAGGATCCTTTTTTTCTTTTGTTTCTTTTTTTTTCCTGGTACTGAGAAAATCAAACCAGGGCCTTTCAAGCATTCTAGGCAAGTGTTCTACCACTGGGCCATACCTTTAACCCTCCAGGATCTTTATTTTCCTTTTAAAGGGTCTTTTGATTCTGCCTTTGACCCTCCTCATTCTGTTTTCAACAACTGTCATTGTGATCCTCATGAAATATGTCAGACTATGTCAACTGCTCAAACCTCTATAGTGACTGAAATCCAAAGTGTTGGACAGTGGTGTACTGTGGTCAGCACACCAAAGTCTTCACCACTTGACCTCTTGTGAAATACTTTAGATAGTCTCCTGCCTGACGCTCTGCACTGAATGTACCTGTGTGGAGTACTTAGCATCTTCCAGATGACGCTGTGGCTTCTTCGCTTACCTCCTTCAAGTTGTGCTCACTTACCTCCTAAATGCAGTCCATCAAGTCCCTTAGGAAGAGGTAGTACTCCTGACTTTACCAATTCCACTCCACACTGCTTTCCAGTGCTCAGTTTTGTCACCACATTTATGCCTTTTACCATGTCACAGGCTTCCTTATTTCAGTAAGTCTGAGATAAGCTTCTGAGAGAAGAGGACTTTCTTTGAATCTGTTTTTGTTCATTGGGAGTAATGTCGAGTATTTAAACCGCATAGTCGGCAGTTTAAATGTAGTAAGTGCTTGCTAGATGAATTAATTTTTGAGTAAGTTGAGTTTTTGAGTCAATCAGCCCTTTCTAAGGATCAGGATACCGTGGTAACTGCGTTTCATCAATCTCCACATCTACTTAAAGAGCAGTATATTCAGGGCATGGAATTCCAAGAAAATCAGGATGTGAAGAGAAAAAAGAAAAAGAAAGGCAGGATATTGTTACTTGTTCTTTGTATTATTTGGATGAAGGAAGCCAAGAATCTTGAGGAGGTGTGTCCTGGAAAGACATATTCAGCTTCATTCTTATATAGCATCTTCTTTCTCACACACCTGCTCCCTTCTTTCCTGGCTTACAAAATGTCAGGGATTCCTGGTCCCTTTCCTAGAGGTTGCAAGACTATTAGCATGTAAACCAGATTTAGCCTGCAAATACATTTTATTTGGTTTGCCCCATGTAGTGTTTGGTATTTGGTTTGTGACTTTGCTATTTTATATGTAAGTATCTCTTTAAAATTTTTAATCACTTACTAACATTTATAATTCAGATGTTTTGGATGAAAATCTGGATTCTAGCTTCTTTGGGAACATTGAAAGTTTAGATAGGGCCTATATTCTCACATGGCAGTCAGCCAATGGAATTGCGTAGCTGAGATCCCTTCTTAGCTTAGGTCCCTCTTTTCCTTTCCTGCTTTATAAAAAGTCCTCCCCCTTTTTTGTGGTGGTGGTTCTGGGGCTTGAACTTACAGCTGGTTTTTGAGTAGTTCAAGATGAGTCACACTCTGGGACTTGTCTGCCCAGGCTGGCTTCCACCTATAATCCTCATATCTCAGTCTCCTTAAGTAGCTAAGATTACAAGCATGAGCCACCAGCACCTGGCCTCTTCTTTAAAAAAAAAAAAAAAAAGTTTATTGACTTTTGGGAGTTGCCATTCAATAAAGCAGTTTATAAATACAGTGCATCTTGATCAGTGTTACCCCTTTCAACATTCTCATCCATCCCTCCCAATCTACCCCTATAAGTCCCTTCTTGTACCAGAGGGTTTAAGTACAATTTAAGCCACATTTCTTAAAGATTGAAGTTAATTTTAATTCACAGCTAAGGAACATTGTATGGAGTTTTTTGTTTGTTTGTTTTTGTTTTTTGCTCAATGGCTATTGATATTGGCTTACAAAAAGAGAAAAAAGGCAAGAATTTGAAGAAAGCCTTGAAATTATTTGGGGGCTTTTACAAAACATCTGTTCATTTGCTCATTTCTTTGTTATGAGGCCTATAACCGTTGTCAGTTCATATAATGATCTTGTGTAGTAAAATGTTTCATGAGGTTTCCACAGGAGTTTAGACACTTGTTTGTCACAAATTAGCTGATATAAATAATCATAGTATTGGAGCGCTAGATGGGAGAATGTAACAGAGACAAGATAGAAGAAATCATGATAAATATAACTACCCAATAAAATGTCTACCTACTTTAGGCTCAGGGTTTTGACATAAAATAAAATAACCCCAGAATTTCATAGTGTTAAGTAAGATCTTGAAACTTAAAAAGCTAAGTCTCAGACTATACTGTGTGATGTAAAGGTGCCACCAGGTATTTGGTAATGGTGCCAGGTAATGGATTTGATGGACCCTTACATTGTTGTCGTTATGGTGAATTCTTTTTCTTCCTCTTCGGGAGGAAAACTACGTAAAAGTCTGGTTTGAAAGAGGGATCAGGAAGAGAGACAGGGCTGACTGCATTTTTTCCCATAAGTGGCACAATTCAGTGTCTTGTGTTTTATATGGATCTGTTTTCTTGTGTTTTATATGGATCTGTTTATTTTCTTCTATGCATTGAGGGAGAAATGTGTTTTTAAATGAATTCTGGATTCCTGAAGTGACTTTGCAGGGTTAAAGTATTTTATTTTGTGGGTGAAGGATGAGTTCTTACTCTGTAAGAAGCAGTGGCTGCAGATTTCATGTCCAGAGAGGCATTTTGTTACTTAATAGCTCATTCCAGAGCAAGCCATTAAGCCATTTACCAGCCAAAGGATTTGAGGTCAGCTTATAGAAAAGGAACATCATTTCCACTAACCTCCTTTAAGATAAGCAAGTAAAGAATAAGAACGTCCTAACCCAGGAATTTATATCTGACCTTGGTGCTATGTACACTCCATAATAGCACCAGTGTAGCCTCCTGACACATGATTTTCCACGAGGCACATGGCAGTTTGTGCTAATGTCATTATATTCTGAAAAAACCTACAGATCTGATTTTTTCTAATCACATATCCCCCACTGAATTTGAGAAGTTTTCTCTTCAGTAGGAAAGAAACATGGTGGTTATATATCTGCCTTCACTTAAACTTTCTTGGAAGGCCTATCTGTTAGGGAAGGGATATATATCTATAAAAAGCACATTTGTTTAATTTATTTCTAATTCTTCAGGTAGCAAAAGAGAAACCAGTAAAAACAGATGTCCTATCAGCTGTGTCGATGGGTGGTAGAACTTCATTTCATTATGACATCTGAATATACATCCATAGTTCTCAGAAGTCTTGTCTGAATCCTCTTGTTCTTGACTCTGAGGAAATGCGGAGACCCATTCAGCATTTCTGTGATGCCCTCTAACTTGAGGTCACCTTAATCTTCATGAGAAGGACAGAAATAGCAATATCTGAAGTAGGTACTCCTAAGTCAGTGGTTCTTAACCTCACTGTGTATTGGAAACACTTGGAAACCTTTAATAGGCAGGCAGATTTAGTTGAATGAAGATAAGGCCCAACCTTTTTGTTTTTGTTTCCCAAGTGATTCTTATTTATATCTAAGGCTAAGAATCAGTGACTATTCTGTGGGAGGGTTTTCAGAACTTGACAGTTCCTGAAAATGCCTTAAGGTAGTCAGATAAGGGACACACTAAATGAGTTCTTGAAATCTTTCTTCTCTTTAACTGGACCTATCTTCATTTTTGCCAGAGCAATTCCACTTGCCTATTTTATATATTGGTTTTCTAAAGGAAACAAGTTTAAAAAATAATACAGTTCTAAATTATGAAAGAATAACAACACAGATTTTAAATCTGGTTTTAAGGATGGTGAGCACTGAACCTTCCATAAGAATTTGAATATCATGTAGCCTTTAAATAATGTAGAAAAAGGAAAGGAAATCTAAAGCAATTAGGTAACAGTACCCTGTGGGGTAGCTTTTACTCCAATTAAGCAAAGGTCAACAAAGAAAGGAACATGCAAGCCAAAGTCTCAAATGGTTACACACTGGCCACCAGAAGATCCTCTTGATCCCAATTGTCTTTGTTTTGGCCCCACATGATGTCTTTTCACATGCAGACTGGCACTATTCTCCAGTTTACCAACCAGGCTCCAACACCCCACATTAGTTATACTTTGACCCACTGGTTCCTCTGCTAATCTTGAAGGCCTGAACTTTTAAAATGTACGTGTTTCTATACCTTAAACACATGGTTAACAGTTTGCTACTTGCAAGGATATTTTAATTTTGATAATTAAAAACAAACTATCCAAACTTGGTAGCTGTTAGAAAACGCTATAACCTGTTACTGGCTCAAAAAAAAAAAAGTTTAAATTATACTTAGCAGCCATTGAAAGTTATCTACCCTTAGGAGAAAGAAAAAGAGGCCACGGCTGGATGCTGGTGGCATGTAATCCTAGCTTCTCAAGAGGCTAAGATCTGAGGATCACAGTCCAATGCCAGCTGGGGAAGGAAAGTCCGTGAGACTTACCTTCAACAAACCACCAGAAAACCGGAAGTGGCACTGCAGCTCAAAGTGGTAGAGCACTAGCCTTGAGCAAAAGAGCTCAGGGACAGCGCCTAGGCCCTGAGTTCAAGCCCACAATTGACTAAAAAAAGAATAGAAGTAAAAAAAAAATATATGGCTATAATTTAAAGAAGTAACTTGGTATTAGAACTTCCTACAAAATTTGTAAGAGGTATTCATTATAAGTACTCTATTAAATCCATTTCTAGAAAGCTCAGATGGTTTATTTGTCTCTTAGTGGGCTAGATTTACATTCCTTTTTTATTAAATCCAGGACAGATCAAATCTAACTAAAATTGTTCTTCTGCTTTATCTTTTTATTATTTAAACACTTATCTGTGGTCTCACTAATGGACTAATTTCCTGAGATGATAAATTGGCATGCTTTCATTTCCAGATTGCAGCCTTTCTGTCATCATTTTTCCAGTTTTTTTTTTTACATATTCGTTTTATGCTGTATTACAAAGTAGATTTCCTCATCTTACCTTCTTTGAAGTCATTTGTCCCCTTATAGTTAATGAATAAGTTGTGCATCCAAGGACATTTATCAAACGGCACCAATCAAATTTGATATTTTTAAAAGCAATCAATCATGCCTTTTAAAAAAAGTTGGCAAGTCAGTTTTTAATTTTTTAAACACTAACTATAGCCCACTTCCCAAAGTAAACTTAAAAGTCAAATTTTAAAAAGAATTCTTACATAGTTATATATCATAAAATTACTATTTAAATTATTGCCATTTTTGGCTATTATACTCTTTCTTATTGTAACTTAAAATTTGGACCAAAAAAGTATAGAAAGAGCATAATTTTAAAACATACAGCATAACTTTTTTTTCTTTTTGTAGCATTAATCTTATCACTGGTCATTTAGAGGAACCAATGCCAAACCCTATAGATGAAATGACAGAAGAACAAAAAGAATATGAAGCCATGAAACTTGTCAACATGCTTGATAAACTTTCCAGGTATTGTATTCCCATCCATTTTTTGCTTGGTTTCTAAAAATGTTCTATTTCCTTGTCTCTCCCACCGAGAGTTACCATAGAACAGCAGCTCTGGAAATCTATGTTGATTGGAGCAGGGTGGCTCAGGCAGTAGTAGCTCAGATAGCTCTTGGCTACCATGTTTTCTCTACATGTGCCGCTTCCGGATGTGCATTCTTAAAGGTTTAAACACTCAAAGTTCCAATAGTAACTACTAGATCACTGTAATATTTAACCAACTAACCTCCCTGTCTTGTTGAAGATGCTGAGTTAGGGTCAATGATTTTGCTGCTTCTTGTATTTTTGTTCTAGTCTGTTTGGGGTTTTGTTCCGAATCATGGTGCGCTTCCCTCCTCCCTCTTTCATTTTTGATGTGCAAGTTTGCAGTTCTGCTTTTTGGGTTGCTGCTGAACCAAGACTTCTAAGTTTTCGTGCACTTAACAGGAAAAAGTAAAAAGAAATAGCTCAATCAAAGCATTAATTTTAAAAAAGCAGGCACTCATATAATTAGGGGTTCTAAAACCAACATGCCCTTGCCTTCTTGCTTCACACCTTTTTGCCTGTCAAAAATAGCCAGTTTGGAAAAATAAATAAAGTATATACTAATCAATCAAGTAGTGATGTTGAAGGAGTTACTAGGGAAAAAAATCCTTTCATACTTCATTGAATTGCTCTATTTTCTAGTTGTACATTGAATCACTGTCTCCTTTAAGCCATCTTGAATGAGTGCTTTCTGTGTGTTAGGGGTAGCTACCACTTAAAGGTGAATTTCTTCTGGTCATCTCCTTTTTCACAGTAACTATAAAGGCTAAATCCCTCAGTCAAGAAAAGTAGCAATTAGAATAGGAAAGCCAAAGAGCCTGCCCAAGAAGGAGTGTAATTTTTAAAAAAAAGATAAAGGTTAATCATAAAGTACATGAGAATAAAACTCAAGCTCTCAGCAGGAGTGTTAATGGAGAAATAGACAAGAACCAGGGCTAAGCTTTTGCAGATGATGGTAGTAATTCATGGTACAAGTTGTGTGGACATAAGCAGCATCATGGTCTATGTTCTATGTTAGAACTCTGTGACTGTCAGCCCTTTAATATTCCCACCCTTTGCTGAGTATAGAATACATAGTGAACTGTGCTCATAGTCTTCAAAAGACATGTTTGCCTGTTTGTAAATTATATTACTTTACACTGCTTAAAACATTATTGGTCTTTCCCTGAAGGAATTAACAGCCATAGAGAAGATACTGAAAGGGCAGACCAGGAAGAATAATAAGCTCTAAATAAATATATAAAAATAAGGTCTGGTAGTTGGAGGTGATGCTCAGTGGTAGAGCACATTTTTAGTGTGTATAAAGCCCTAAGTTTAATCCCCAACACCACCACCATCCCCCCAAAAAATACATAAAATTAACAAGGTTCTGAAGACCTTCTTTCAGAAATTTCTGGTATAGCTACTAAAACACAGCGGTACTAAGTACAAGTCAGGATGAGAACCAAGAGTTCATTTGAAGGGAAACTGGTGAAGGAATCATTAGCAAGAACTTGAGTGACCATATTAGTGGTTTAGGACTGTAAACTGGTTAAGTTGATAAGTTTCATATTTTGATCAATAGTATGAGTTGCCAAAGGTTAACACAGATGCTATTCAGCTGACCTAATTGTCATGGATGAGTAAACTCCAAGCTAGGAAAGTGGAAGATGGGAAACAGATTGCCTAAGATAATGCAATAAAATCTGGATTCTTGGCTTACTGATAAGAGGCACCACCAATTTCATTAAGCATCCCATTCATTACAGGCACAGAAAACGGAAGTACTGTGTCCTCCCTTTAATCTCAGAGGAATCTATGTATTCTAGACACTGTCAGTAAATAAGTATACCAACATCAAGTCTGAAATACACAACTTACAAAGGTATACGCATATCCCCCCAAAAACCTCCCAGCAGATCATCAACTCAATCTGAGAGTGATACTGATTTTTTGCCAGTATAGATGAAATGTTGATGGTACTACTTTTACCCTTAAAGTTGAAGGAAAAGGTAACCTTGAGAATAGTCCTAAATCTCATAGACTTTTCGCATGATCTGTGGTAGATTTTTACATTGTCTGCCTTTGTGTGTGTTCTCACTAATAACAGTCAATGAACATATTATATGATCATCAGCAGTGAGCATTCCAAAGCAGGAATGCAAAGAATGGAGCCATTCTTTATGCATCTTACCTGTTTGTTGTGTTATTTTCCTCATTAGTCTTAACTTTCATCTCTCTTCTTTTTTTCTGCTTTTTCGGGGTTTTTTGAGGTTAAAAAACAAGGTGTCATAAAGCCAAAGTAGACTAAAGTCAGCACAGTTCAGGGAATGCTTATGAAGTAGCTACTGTGTTAGGAACTTTGCTAGGAACCAAGGGAGATTCAGAAGTGAACATGACAGTCTCTGCCTTCGGAAAATTCACGTTCTAGTTGGGAAAAACAAAAATGGCTGTAATCTATTCTAGAACACAAAGAAAGGCCATCATGATAAAATGAAGTCTATGGTGATCTCTATGTACCCAGGAAAAAGAGCAGCTAATGCTGTCTAGATGATTCAGGTTCAGAGAGGGTAGTAGCAGTTTCTGCTGACCCTTGAGGTTTACAAGATATTTAATAGAAAAATGGAAAAATTATGGTCCATTACAGTAGAGGGAAATTTAATCTTGTCAACTAATCTTTGATATTCACATACTGTATCTTTCTTCCAAAAAAAACAAAAAACAAAAAACTCAGTTTGAGAATAATGATACATTACCTGATTTATCAGTGGAAAAAGCAAGGACAAAAAATTTCCTAAAACATTCCAAGCTAATGTCTAAGGATAATCCATTTCCATCTGAGAGTTTATAAAGTGAGACTAGGATCTTCATTTTCCATAACTCAAGGCCTTTGCTCTGTCTACTGTGTTACTGTGTCTGTCTGTTAATAGTGTTTGCCAGAACACTACCTAATCGTCCTCTCAGCATTGTACTGTTTACTAGTTCCCTCAGCTGTCAGTCTAATAAGTTCTGCACTCAACTAAGTCTTTAGTGTGCTAAGAATATACTGTAGTTTTGTCTGGTTAGCTTCCTTTCTTGAAAATGAAACCAGTTTGTCCCACACCTGAACTGAAAGGCAGGCAAGTAAAGGATAGAGTTGGAGGTGATGTGACCAACAAATGGACACTAGACCCTTCCTCTTTTCCATCCGTAGGAGGGCAGATATGAAGGACCCACACCAGTGGCCCATGCCAAAGCACTTACCAAAATGACAACTAAGGTTGGTCATACTGTTACTGAGTCTGGTGTAGGGTATAGGTGCTAATCACTACCAAAGTTTGCCTTCCTGCTGAACATAGCTATTGTCCCAAGTAGTTTAACAGCTTTATATACACTAGGTTTGTAAAGACTGTGAAAGATAGTTTTCAGATACTTTCTTCTCACTGAAAATAGACTTAATAATATTCTAAACTATGTAGTATTTTTCAGTATAAAAATTATATTTGTGACAGGTGTTTATGCCCCTTACATTGGAATTGATAATGCACTTGGAGGTCTGTAGCGCTGGAGAGCCATTGGAACCCTGTATATCTCATCGTGTCTTTCTAGCACAGCTTCATGCCCTGTGGTTCTCCTAGATGAAATAATGTGGGAGGATGAAGTAATGAAAACAGCTGACCTCCAGATTCAAAGGTCAGAGGCTTTTTGCTCTATAAAAGAGCCTGTGTGGTTTAAAACATTGAAGTATACTTTGTAAGTTCAATTTCTTGGACAGACTTCATAAAGTTCAAGGATAAAAAGGAATTCTATAAGGTACTTTGGGCCATAGCTGGATAATTTAAATATTTGAGTATATGATTTCTTAAATAATAACTATAATACTTATCAAACCAAGCATTAAGGCCTGAGGTATAGGATCACAAAAAACTTCATATGACATTTATAATGTAAGAGTAGAACTAGAAAAGGGATGACATTTTCCTGTCCTCTACCTTGGTCTCTTTTCTATTCTAACTTGGGGGAAAAAGAGGAGCCTCTATTCTGGGTGCAGTGGTTCCATACTTGCTATCCCTGCTACTTGGGAGATGGAAATATGGGGAAGATCATGGTTCAAAGCCAGCCCAAGCAAAAAGTAAGAAAGCTCTTATCTCGGTCTATAAACCAGGTATAGTGATACATGCCCATTATACCAACTATGCAAGAGGCTGTAAGTAGGAGGATACTAGTCTGAGGCCAGCCCTGGGCAAAAACATGAGACCTTCCTTGAAAAATAACTAAAGCAGAAAGCAAAGGAAGGAGTGACATTGTCCAAAAAGAAATGTACTCTTTACCTGACATATGAAGCAGCAAACCCTCTGTATAATACCTTAATAATAACAATAAAATTCTATTTTTAAAAATAAAACAAAAAAGGCTGGATGGATGGCTCAAGTGGTGGAATGCCTTGCATAGATAGCAATCACAAAGCCCTGAGTTCACATCCTTCCACCACAAAGAGAATAAAAGGCCCCTAAAGTCAAGCAAGAGATACAAATAACCAGATGTAATCCCAACTACATGGGAGGCAGAGGTAGAGGATCACAATCACAGGCCATCTCTGAACAAAGGAGAGACCCTATCTGAAAAATGGCTAAATGCTAAGAGCATAACTCATGGAGAAGAGAGCTCACTTAGTAAACCTGAGGCCCTGAGTTCAAACTCCAGTACAGCCAAAAGAGATACAGAAAGATACATTAGAATTGGGATTTTATGCTGTTGAGAAATGGCAGTGTGCTTATTACAGTTGCATTTGCCTGAGCTACACAACTCCCAGCTAGGATGGCCTCCTCCAGAACAGGGGAGAATGCACTGGTGACTACAGCTTAAACTAACCAAGTGAAGTCATATTGCAAGCCTGGTTTTGTTTTGACTTCCTTAGAAATCAGAATTGATTGGTCTTCTCTACCCCACCCTTATTCCATCACTGTTTCAGCAAGGCACATTTCTGCCATCAAAAATCTACATATGAATGTAAATAATAATTGTTCTTTTCCCCTTCTCTCATCTACTCCCTGGCCAATAGTTGTGATTTATTTCATCCATAATGATATTTGGGACATGACTTTCTTAATAAATGCAGGCATCAAAAACAAGAATAGTTCCTTTTAATCCAATGATCATTTTAAAAGTGGCTTATGACTTTGAAATAAGGGTTTTACTCTTAACTAAAAGGAACTGATAACAAAACCTAGGTTTGTGAGGAAATGTTTTTCAGGTATATTTTACAAACATGATCCAATTTTTAAAGCATTGTAAGATCTATTGTAGGTATGACAGTGTAAAGAAATTAATAGCTTCCATTGGGGGGGGAAACCTTTAGATCTGCACTGCCTTTTTGATAACCACTAGCCATATACGATCCTTAAGCATTGGAAATGTGTTGAATCTGAATTGGGATATCTTCCAAGTCTAAAATACTCACCAAGTTTCAAAGATTAGTACCAGATAGAATATAAACTAAATACTCACCAAGTTTCAAAGATTAGTACCAGATAGAATATAAACTATCTCATTAATTGTTTAGTATGGAATGCCTGTTGAAATATTTTTACATACAGATTAAATAAAATATACCATTAAAATTAATTTTAGCTGTTCATTTTCTGTATGGCTACTAGAACATTTAATATACATACACATATGGCTTACATCATGGCTTGCGTTATATTGCTATTACAACAACATGCGCTGTAAGGTTGCTTGGAAATTCAGTTAACTGTGCTTGGACTCAGCTTAATAGTCCCTTCTAGAGGCAGGAGAGGATTAGTTTGGTATAGTGTGTCTTTACTTATAGAGGACCATGGATAGATACCTGAGTACACTGTCATGCTACCTTTGGATTCTCTATTGAAGTAATAGTCACTTTGAGCTCTATCTGAAATGTGCTTTGACCATGAGAGAAACATGAAATCATTGTACTCTCCACTGGCTATTGGCTGTTTTACGATACCTTCTTCCTTTAACTTTAATCTTCTTGATTGGGAAAGGCAGAGAACTTCTGTTTTTACTACTTTATTCAACAGTGTCCATTGGCATGCAGATCAGATCTCAATATTGATTTTGTTATTTTGGATGGCAGGGTAGAAAACTCTATCAGTAAATTACAAAAAAATAATAAAAAACACCATCAACTTAGGAGAAAACTAAATTGTGTTCTTCCAGTACTACCCCTAATCTCTTTCTCTATATTTTCTTAACCATTTTTATAACATGAGATAGATAGCAAATTTTTAAGCTTTGCATGAAGTCTTCTAACATAAATGAGAATAATAGACTAATATAAAATGTAAAAAAGTGTTTCCATGTCTTATCGTCAATGATTAAGAATAGCCCTATGAATTTAATAGGATAAAAGGTATTTTAAGGAGTAAACTTCTCAAACATTAAATGACTATCCCAAAGTCAGGCATGTAGTTAATAGCACTAGGACACAGTTCAAAATTTACAAGTGCAGATATTATGCTATTTTGTAAAATTACCAACAGCTCTCAAAAGTTTATCATTCAAAGTATCTTTAAATAAGATTCCTAATTTTAAAATAAATAGAAAGAACGCACTAGAGATAATAGTAAACCTATTTACCTTAAAAGCGAATTAAGATTTAGAGAAGATGTGTATCATGTATCCCCACTTTTTCTTCCATATCAAACATCAGGCCAACTGCTAAGTAAATAGCATATTTCTTAAAAACCATCTTGTTATGAAGGAAACTGGTCAAGTTTCTATGGTTCTGTTAATACAGGACTTTTTGGTTGTTTTAAAAAGAAAGAAAAATCAGTGTCTTCATCTGTTTAATCACATCAATAAAAACATAACTTTAAAAAGGCTTTCTCATGAGACAGTTCTCAACCACTTTTACAAAGTGGACTGGCATAGTGATATGGGTAACACTCCACAAACATTTGTCTTCAGAATGAGATTTTGCATGGCATATTTTACATTCCTAATCATAATCAATCCCAAAATGCAATGTTGAGCACAGAGGAAAGATTAAGAACCGTTTTAAATGATGGGGCATAAAGACCTCAAATTCGCCATAGAAAAGCTACCATACTTCTCCTGGCCGAGTTAGTGGCTTGGGGAAAGGTTAGGATAACCAGTAAGCCATTAGATTCAAGATGAAGAACAGGGTTCAAACCCTAAAGATACTTTCACAGTATCTGATTGAACCTGTTAGTCCCAAAGGTTATATAATGTCCATGAAAAAAAAAATGTTTACTATATAGTATACTATGTATACTATAGGAAGATATCAGAAGTTATTGGGAAATTCGGGGTACTTCAGTGGATTATGAATCTTCCAGTGGTATCCTCCTAGACTTGGAATTGTAGCCAAGACACTGGAGCTGCTTTCTCTGGGCTATCACAGTCTCTGTTCTAGCAGACATTTTTTGGAAAAGGTCTATGTTAATTAAAATCCTTTATTTATATACTAATTTCTCATCACATCTTTCAGATGCAAAAAGAAATTAAATATGAAATGGCTAATTTAAAACCTCATGGTTCTTTTTTCCAAGCCAACCTTACATTAAGAGCAAGAATCCCTGCACCAAAGAAATGGTTCCCAATTATCCTGTCTTGGGTTTTGTTAGACATTGTACAAAAGTCACAAAACAAGTATGTAATAGAACCTGCCTAAATAGCAGCCACCCTCATTAAAAACAGAGAATTAATCAGCGGTGATTGAAGGAAGCAGTGCTTCATAGGTTCCCCCTTTTTTCTTCTCTTCTGACCACAGAACAAAATACGTTACATAAAAGGATCGGAACTGTTATGCAGTACTCAATTAGAGGGAGGTGAATAGGTAGGTCTCTAGAATGCTGTTTTATCAAAAGAGCAGACTGGTGTTTGCATGACTGTTGTTTCATTACAGACCCTGTCATTAATTCCATGTGTCAATACTGCCCTGTAGTACACAGAGCAGACAAGAAAGAAGAGCCCTTGAAAACAAGGGAATGATTTTTGAGTCGTTATCAAGCTAAGTGTCAAGCGGGAAGCTGAAACTCGTATAGGTAAATTCGAAGGGACTCTTGGGAGATCTGCAAGTGGGAAACAAGAATGCATTTTACCAACTGCTTAATTATGTCCTGTTTTTCAACAAGTACACTTGAATTGAATGCTTTGTTTGTCCTGCACAAACACATGTGCTGTGAGCACGAGTAGTCTCTTGCTTCCAGGTCAAGTAAGGTGTTTTATACACATCTCTGACCTACTCTATAATGTGCAATTGGGTATGTTAGTATTTGAGCCCCAATACTGCACTGTCATTTGTGGGGAAAGAGTCACATAGGACAGAAGCCCTAAAAAGTGTGACTGCTCTAAGGTTCTGAGAAGTCATATAAGCCCAGGCATCCCAGAGTACCATACTTACAGGAAAAATGGTGACTCAGGAAAACGTTAAAATATATCTGGGGAAAGAAAGAAAAAAGCAGAACAGAAAAAATTAAATATGTCTAAATCCCATATTGTCCCATCCCTAGATCTTTAAGAAAGTTGTTTTTTGTTTTGTTCTTTGTTTGTTTGTTTTTTTCCATTAACCATCCCAAGGGTTAGACTGGGGCAAAATAGGGTTTCCTTTCTTGGACGTGCTTTATCTGTGTCCTCTTGTCTGGCCAAGCCCTTAGAGATTATGGTTCCTTATCGTTTAGTAAGATCAAATTTCTAAATGATGTTTCGTTCCAGTTGAACGTTCTTGGAGGCTTATCTCTTCCCTGGCCAGATGCCTGATCAGATGAGAAGCCCGCCATGATACTGTCACAGTGCCTAGAATGGGCTCTTTATCCAGTAGACATCACTGTACTTTTTGATGATAACGAGGGCAGTCTTAACTTATGTTAAGGCCTGTGTATAGCATTGAAGGTAAGTATGAAGGAGTCATTGCAATGTGAATATCTTAATCCTGATATACATTTTAATATATAGTATTTCCATTTTATCATGATATTCATAGATATGACACCGAGCCATCTTTTTTAGATAGGACCGCCATAAATTGAGCATCAAAAGTTAATTCTTGATAAAATGGCCTGTCTGTTGTGGGCCATGATTGAATCTGTGTCCCTCTGTGTAACACCTGCCATTGCTTTGATTTACCTATGTAATCATGTTAATCATCTGCTGGTAGATTGCAGAAAGGTTATGTGGTCTTAGTGTATGTCAGTGACAAGTTGGATGCTACATTCGACTCTTGGGTTTAGAGTATCTTGATTTAGAAACAAAGGCTTAGAATAGACTCTTAAAATTAGTATAGAAAGTTTGGGATCATCTTGTCCAACCCTTTGTTTTATAGCCAAAAGAGGCAAAATGACTTGCCCAAGGACATACAGCAATTTTGTAGAATATCTGAGGCTGCAATCTAGATCCCTTAATGTCCTATACATAAAAAGTCAGGTCTGTATCAGTTAATGGCTGGGAATTCGAGTATGGAGAAAGTCTGACTTCTGCTGGACCATTAGAACTGTCAGATGACGTTGACTCCTCAAGGACAATAATTAAGGGTCAGAATAATAGAACGAATCCTGACAAATGGCTCTCTACATTCTCCATTTGTGCCACAACCCATGTACTGTATTCTTTCACTGAACATGTATAGTACACCTACTATGTGCTCTGTCCTTCCTCTACGTGAGACTGGCAGATTACAGCCAGATAAGAGATAAGACCTGGACTCTGCTCTCAGCTGCTCACAGTCTGGTAGAAAACAAGTCCCTGGAAAATATCATTCAGAATCTCCTCTGAAATGTTAACTCCTATGTCTGTTGAGAAAAGATCTTTTACCCACAGACTTATCTTAATGGCTTGCTCACAGCTATTAGGATTTCATAAGAGATGTGCTTGTTCTCTGTGAATATGGAAGATGATAGCGAATATAATTAGCTCACAAATGCTTAACCTCTCCCGTCTAAGGCACTGTGCTAGACATACAGGTATACAAAAATTGAATATTTAAAGTATAGGACATATTGCTCATATAGCAGCAGTGTTGTTTCATAGCTTTCAAACGTTGTAGGGACATTTATTTTCAATAATATTCTTAAATGGAGTGGGAGGAGGGACTTTCCAACTAGAAGGCAAAAATACCTTCATACTCAAATCTAGATTCCTCAGCCTCAGATTTAAGGTCTCCATTCAGAACCTCTTTCGTACCTCTTATCTCTTTTGAGCTTTCTTTTTCCTTTTCCTCAGCCATGCCAGCCTGCTTGCTAATCCCTGCACCCTACTAACTTTTGCTTCTGTGCCTCTGCTTGACTAATTCTGCTTCTGGGATGCTTTGCTTCCCGTGAGCCCATGTCCATCACTACCATTACAATCTGGCCCCAGGTCCACCTCCTGCAAGGAGCCTGTAGTCAGCGTCCCTGTCTCCTGTGTCCCTCCTACATGTGCAGAGCCCATGTGACTGAAGAAGGAACGTTGCTTTGGTGTTCTGTCCCCATCTTGCTGTTCTAGATTCAAACAGATGATAAAGCAGTGGGAGTTGCGTTTGTGTATCAAAGATTTCATTTGGGGATGTGTTGGCTGCTAATTAGGAAAATCAAAAGAGTTAGTATGGGGAGTATGTGAAATAAACCTGGGATCCATAGAGAACAGTCCAAGGTCAGTAAATGATCCTCTCCTGTTACCAAACAGGACAGGAAATATCCTTTAAACAAATTTCAGGTGTGGTAAAAGTAGATCAATGAACCGTCAAGTTTAGGGAAAGCAGGGCTCTGCCTATTAATCATCTCAAGCTTGTTGATCTGCTGTTCTGTAATTCTTTCAGTATTGTTTAATGTGTGTGTATGTGTATATGTTCTATCTTCTGAACTGACTAAAAGCTTCTTGAGGACAGGGACCTTGTCTTTTATTTTTCTCTGCATATTCTTTGCCACTTATTCCTAACTAGCTTTGAGAAGCCTTCTCTAAGCACGTACGGAATAGTAATGCAGTTGTGGGTCCCAGCTATCTCCCAGCCATTACACCACACTGCAGATGTCTCATATCCTTTATATGACCCCACTTAGTAAGGTGAGTATTCCTGCCCTAATTCTACACATAAGGAAGCCAGAGTTCAGAGCACTCAAGGTCTTAGGGCAGAGATTGGTAGATTTCAAATTAGAACCCAAACTGATACGTGCTTTTTTGCTACACTACATTATAATAATAAACACTTGATTCCTATACAATTCATGGAACTCTTTGATCTACATTATTATTGCTGTCATTACTACCATCAAACTGCCCCTTCTTACATTATCACCAAGACGTAGGTAAACCTAGTATTATCATGATCCCCATTTCACAGATGGGGAAATGAGGCTCAGAGACTTGCCCAAGAACACAGAGCTGGTAAGTGGAAGAGTCAGGAATGGAGACTTCTTGACTCCAGATCTTTTTGTTCTGCTTCTCCTGACATCACATTGTTGCCTTAATTTATTTGCATGGATGCATGATTATGAGGCCAGTTTTCACTGATGCCTTTCCTTCAGAATTGCCAATATACCCAATCCTGGTATGGAGACGGGTGGAAAAAGAGAATTCATTCCTTTGGAGCATCCATTGTAATAGAGGATGATTTAAAAAAAAAAAAAAAAGCACAAGGGAGGAAAAGAACTTGAGAAGAATAGTTCACAAGTGAAAATCAAAATATCAAGCCCTTTATTCTATAAATGAATTCCCACAATTTTGCTATAAAACGATGATATTCTTTTTTCCCCCCAAGGTATAATTGGACTACAGAATAAGGATAGAGCCAGTAGACTTAATTTTAAAACAGTACTCCTGGGTTTAGATGAGGAAGTGCTAGGTACAGCATACAAATTGGTGGTTAGCCCCAGAATTATCCTATTACCAAAGAGATGCAGCAGCTGTAATCAGTTCATCTGGCAGATAGCGGCATGTCCAGCCAGCAGTTCATCACTATCCTTGGTAGAACGCCTCTAATCCCACCTGCCAGTCCTACTTCTGCCTCTCCCTCATCTGCAGCCCCCACCCCACCCCGCCCACCCTAATTGCACCAACCCCTCTGAACCCTAGAATCTTTTTTTTTTCTTTTTTTTCTTTTCTGCTGTTGTTTGTTTGTTTTGAGAGACAGAGTCCCACTGGCCTCAAACTCTCAATCCTCCTGCCCATCTCTTTAGTACTGTGATTACAAGTATGCACCACCACACCTTGAGATCAAGATCTTGTCCCTCAGTATTTTATTCCCAGCAGGTTAACCTTGTTCTCTTTTGCATCAGTTTTTAGAATGCATCATGAAGACTCAGCACAATCAATGAAAACTAGGAATATGCATATTGTAAACTATATCAGGGTAATGTGTATCCATGCTAGAAAGAAGTTTTTAATGGAAACAGGTTGCTTCTAACTCTCCACTGAACATTTCTACCTGGTTGTCATAAAGACAATTCGAGCTCTTCATATTGAAAGTTACCAGCATCTCCCCCCCAAGTCCACTCCATAACTTGTGTCTGGCTTCACATCCCCTTGGTCATCTGCACTCAAGTGGCAGGGACACTACCACGTGTCTTTCCCTTCCACTGAGCCATCAGATCTGCCTCAGACATACTGAATTTTCTTCCCACAACCTCAGCCACAGTCCAGCTCTGTCTCCTCTCTCATATACTGTTAGAATGAGCTCCTAGTCTCTCTCCCACCTAGTCCAGTGTTGTCTACCACTCTGCTAACCAAAGGCAACAACCCTGTTTGATTTTCTTTACAGAATAAATTCTTGAGCTCCTTACTTTGGCATTTGAAACATTTGACTTTTACATCCCAAATCACCCTTAGCTCCTGCCACTACCTCCCTGAGCCTGTGAACTGATGCAGTCAAAGGAGGCCCTCCTAAGCCACCGGCAATGGGCCTGTGCAGAACTCTTTTTGATGCTGCCTCTGGCCTGAAGCATGATGTGCCCTGGGCCTGTGTAGCCTTCCCCACCTTGCCCTGACAGTTTGATCAGGCCTCGGTCTGGGGGCCACCATAGTGCTCTGTTGTGGTCATTCTCTCAGCACATCCCCCTTAGATTCTGAGTCCTTTTCCATGTGTTTGTTTTGCCCACTCATCAAGGGCAGTGGCTGCACCTAGTCTTGCTTTCCTGCCCAGTACAATACACACATCCTGTCACCTAGCTATCAAGCAGATGAACTCAGGGGTGCACCTCCAGTGCAGTTAGTTAGGGCAGGTATGGCTGGGATTCAGGAGAGCTGTGTTCCAGCTCCAGCCCTGCCACTAGGTTAATGACCTTGGGTAAGTCACTTAGCTTCCTTTACTACAGAAGGGGGTTGGACTAGATGATCTCTGAGGTCCCTTCCTTCTAGCTTTAGACTTTATGATTCTGATCCCTTTTCTTAATCAGGAAACACATTTTCTACTTCATAACATTCAAGAGTCTCAGCTTTTAGCCAGTCAGTCATTCAAATTTTCCAAATAGACTTTTGGACTTTCAGATTCTTGGAAGTTGTTTTCTGGTGGTACCCTGAGCTGCTTGCTTAGGCTTCTGTTGGCTTAACCAATGATCACTGAGCTGTCTTCACATAGCCCAGGTTTTGATGTGTCTAACAGCACATAGTTGAGGTGGCTGCCCCTTCCTGCCTTCCCTGGAGAAAGTCCTTGTCTGTGCTAGCCTCTGGCAGCAGGAAGGAAATGTCATTTCCCTTCACTCCTCATCTCACCAGCATCACAGCTGCGCCATCATGTTTGCGGGGAGTGGTGCCCACTCTGTGAGAAATAACTTTAAGCAGCTACTGAGCCTCTGTAAGGACCCTCTTATGTACACTTCTGACCTTTTGGGGTACAAGGAGGAATGGAGTTAGCAATTTAACAGGAACATTCACCACAATCTCCATGTAATAAATAAAGGCCTGTGAAGAGATTAAATAAATCTTTCCTAATGCTTTCTGATTGGCTTAATCAATAATTAATCATCTTTAGATGAGGCTGTAACTTGTGGAGTAGATATAATTGGATTAACTGAAAAGAGGCAGTTGGGGAGCTTTGAAGAGATTAAAATGGCTGTCAATCCCATAATTAAACTGCTACAAACAAAAGCAATGGTGTTTTAAACAAAAAGGAGAAGGAAAGAGAAAAGGAAAGAAAAGTTGGGGAAGGCCGACTGATTTGAAATGAATCAACAAGCCTTATGTATCACTAGAGATTGTAGAAGCAAAATCAAATCTGATAGACTTAACCATTAGATGAAATAGATAGTTGCCAAATCAGCCATCGATGTCCAGGGCAGGTGAAATTTTGGCAGCTTGGACTTAACAGAAACAAAATGAATCCACAAAAGGAAAATATATATACATATATATATATATATATATATATATATATATATATTATGCAAAACAGAAGAGACCTGCTCCTTGTCCTGAGCCCATTTAGACCTTGACTTTTCATACTTTTTAATTGGCTTAGTAGGTTTGGCCTGTGTGAATGAAGTCTTTTATCTTCCTCTTTTTCTTTCTATGCCCCTTTCATCTTTCCTATTACACAGGAGAGAGCTTTAGAGAAAATACTTTGGTTTTAAAAGACTTTTCCTTTTAAAAGGATGTGGATTTGGGCGGGGGAGGGGGTGTGTGTGTGATGCTGGTGAATACTTTTTTTCTCTCTCTTTTATCTCTTTTTCCAGAGAGGAGTTGCTTAAACCAATGGGACTGAAACCTGATGGGACAATAACGCCCTTGGAGGAAGCACTCAGCCAGTACTCTGTCATCGAAGAAACCAGCTCTGACACAGACTAAAAGCGCCACCTGCTCAACTTTCAATATTGCTTTTATTGGCATCCTTTCTCTGTAGCTCCAGGAGAATCTTTTCTCTAAAACATTTATGCCCTTGCTTTGGCTAGAAACACGTTAACTGGTTTACTCATTGAGAATCCAGCATATTTAAGAGGTGATCTTGTGTTTTCTGCGATATTGAGGCATTCATACAGAGCTGCAGTTAGGCAGAGTTATAGGGGCTAGAAGCAGAAACAGTAATTCCATTTCATTAGGATGGAACGAAGGACTTCTTCTGTAAAGCAGCCCTGGGCATGTCTGGCAGTCCTGGTTGCCAAGATTCCAGCCGAAGACACAGCCATGTCCTTCCTCACTTGTGTGAGCAAGCCCTCCTGAGTCTCTCCAGCAGCCAGAGGCATGGGAGAGCAGAAAGAGCTGGCAAATAAGGGCTGAGGCAAGGGATTCCTTAGGTCCAGACTGACTGAACAGAAGCCAAGCGGCTGCTCTGTGAACCTGGTCCCACTCTTCATTTCAGTTTTATAGAAGTATGGAAACCCACACACAAGCACACACAGAGCCCCAGACTTACAAATTTAATTACACTCTAAAAGTTTGTATGTCGTGTAGCTACAACTTCAGAATATATTACTCCCTAGAAGGAGTTCTAAATGATGGTTTAGCTCCAGGCAGCTACATATGCCTATTTATTATTCCCTTACGTTCCTGAACACTAGTACCGTAGAACTGGACCGCCATCTGCATCATTGCACCGGGAGTGTGCATTCTGAGGTCAGCTTGGGGTGCCAAGAGCAGACACATCCACTAGCCCAGCAGAGATGATGGGGCGCCCTAAGTAATGGGCGTGCTTTGGTGGCCTCTGCTGGGAGTGGGGTCAGCAGTACCCATTTGTACATAACAGTCATTTACATGTCATGTGTTAAATGGGGATCAATGTGTGTGCTTGTGTGTGTGTGCTCCCTTTCTACATATGTGATCAGTTTAATGGTAACTTTATTTATTTAAAAAGAAAGAAACACGGATAGTTACTATTAAACTGATTGATGCTGTTTATTTTTACTGTTAGAATTGGTCAGATGAAGAAGTAGAAATGCAGTCATGCAATAGACAGTGGGCCTAGCTTGATCAGGGGCTAAAGCTGAAAGGGTTTGGTTTCCTTTTCTGTATATGTGTGAGTGTGACACACTCTCACACTCACACATATACACACACACACATAGATAATGTGCTTAACCACTGCCTTTTAAAAACTAAATTAAATAAAACATTGGGGTTGATTCAATTTAGCCATCTGTGTGTGTTTCTTTATACATACCTGGGCTAAAAAATACGATTTCACAGCTCATGCTTGTTGAAAGTGCTTTTCCATCCATTTTCTCACTTGTCATCCTAGCCCTTTCTAAGGAGAGACAAAGTATTTGGAAAATTGGTGAAAATAACATGTATCCAGAAGTCACTTTTCTGACAAAGCAACATATCAAAAATTGAGTCTTACAAGGCCTTTTTTGAGGGCACAGGGAGCTGTCCCAAATTTCCTGCAGTTTACCAACAGGAGAGAGCTTCAGGGTTTCACTCTTAGCCTCTTAAGCGTGCATGCGTTTCTGACCCGTTTAGTTACTTGGCTTTCCAAAAACAATGGCAAAGGAGGAGGCTGCTAGATTAAAGATAAGCATACTGAAGGCAGAAAAAAAAAAAAAAAAGGCCAAGTTAAAACTAGGTACCAAGATGGGAAAATGAAGACATTTTTCAAGGCATAGTCAATCTGGGACTCTTACCAAAGGATACTCTTTGACCCAGAAAATACATGCTTATCATATAGCCATAGACCAAATCTTTGCATAATGGTGACTGAGCTTCTTTTAAAGAATAAATTAAATCCAGAATGCTTTATAAAAGACTAGGAAAGATAAACACATTTTAGGGTTTGCATCCCAATTTGTTGGAGAGCTTGTGATGATCTATATAGCCAACAGCAAATAAAGTGAAACTTGGCAATTCATTGTTTTAGATTAAGTAGGAAAAAAAGTTTAGGAAAAAAAGAAGTAATATTTTTGTTATTTCATTCTACAGATGCATTTTTAACGTATTTTTATAATTTCTACCGTCTGCTAGCTTGGGCATGAGTTTTCAGCCTGTGTAAATGAAGATGTGTCTAATGAAATAACCATCTCGCCAGCTTTCTGCAGAGTTAAGTGTTTGCACAGTCTTGTTTAAAGTAGCCATGCTCTCTGCTTTCAGTGTGTTCTGTTTCATTTTGCATTTCTCTGTGCTGGGCACTAAGTCTTGTTTTTAAAGAGGAAGAATCTGCAGAGGGAGAAGATGGGAGTGACCTCATCCTACACCAGAAGGGAAGCTGACACCTGCTGGAAACTCACTCGTGCCTGCCGGGCGGGCTTTTCTGTGCGTCCACTCCTGCAGCCTCTCCATGTCTCCTGGCAGAGAGCCTCTGGAGAGAGCTCCCCCTCAGCTCCCCAGCACTGCTCCACTCCTCCTCCTCCCCCTTGCCCTTTCTCCCTGCACATCTGGGTTGTACAGGCTACGTACCCACACCGGACCTTCAAGCCATAGGCTTTGAAACGTGAGGAATTGCCTGCTGTGGGGAGCATGGTCATTCTCAGGCCATTTTAAAGCAATAATTATTTTAGCAAAACCAGTCTAAAGAATTGTTCCAGCAGGGAGGTGACCTGGAGAGGAAGGGGAGTAGGACACTGGAATCCTTCAGGGGAGGTCAGAGGCCCTGGGTGTGCCCCTTTGGGGGATAGGAGGAGAATCAGAAGATCAGAATTCCCCGGCCATACTTTACGGCCCTCTTCCCCTTCCCTCATTCCTTCTCACCCTGGAAGTGGGAGATGAAGGAATGTATCCTCAAAGCATTTGAGCTGCTGGATTAGAGGAGCTGCCACCAGGCATCTGTGACCCCTTCACATGCCCAGTGGTCTTGGGTGGCAGGCAACCCTTCCTCGTCCTTAATAAATCACCCAGGCTACAGCTGTACAAGTGATGATAAGTATCAGTACCGCATCAGTCCTGCTCTCTCCCAGAACTGTGTCACTTGCAATGACTTCCTTCTTCCCTTCCATGCATTCATTGTGGAAAGTTTGGAAAATGCAGAAAACAGCAAAATCAGTAATCTACCCCAAATCCCACCACCCTGAGATCACTGTTAATATTTTAGTGTATTTCCTTCCTGTATTTTTTCTATGCATATATAATTTATTTTACTACAAGATTGGGATCATGCTGTATTTACAGATTTGTATCCTGCTTTCTTCTTTAACATATTGTGAGCATTTTCCCATGTCAATAAATATTCTTCAAAAGTTAATGGCTATATGATAATTCCATTACATGATTTGTGGCAGACACTGGCAATTGCCTGCTCAGTATTCTTGCTAACAGGAACATTTTGACCTGTAGCCTCTGTTCCCACCCACTAAAAAGACATTGCCTCCTGTTTTTCTGGAACACAGCAGTCCTGTGGACACAACAGAGCCAACCAGGAATGGCAGACAGGAGAGGCAGAAGCCAGGGTTGCACGGCGGGGCTGTGTGCCCACGTGACTTCAAGGTGAGTGGTGGTTAGTGGGTTGTTGAGACTCATTTTCCAGAAGTGGAGGGAAAAGATGAGGAGTGACCTGTTCCTACAGGAAACCAAAGTGACACCTGTCAGCTACTGGGTCTATGATGGGCCCAATATGGAGAAGAAACATGAATCATGTTCTTGGAACAAATCATGAGGGAGGGAGAAAAAGGTTTCGAGAGGGCTTAGCAGGTGCAGCAGATGTGCTGAGCCCTACATCAGATGTTGAGAAGTAGAGTTGTCCCCACAAGAAGTGGCCCTCACACCCTGGTCACGACCGGGTAGTGGACACATGCCTCTTCCTTTCCAACTGGACAGCATTGGGTGTTGGGTAATGTCCTCAGGAGAGTGGCTGACCACTCAGGCCATCCGTGATCCAGATGAACCCCGATGGGGAAAAATCTGCCCCTGAGAAAAGATGAAATGATTCTTAAGGCTTCTGAAGAATTACTGTGCTAAGCACTAGTGCTAATTTTTCTGACAATCTAACAGAGTGAGCCCTTTGACAAAAACTCTCACTCTTCAGGGGAGGAAACTAGAACACAATCAATTTGCTTTGAGTTTGTTATGCAGAGCAAAACACAAACTCAAGTCTGCTGTCAAAGGCTATGTAAGTACCAGGCTACTTCAGTATGGCTTTTACAATCAGGAAAATGCAATAGTATTTATTTAGAAGAAAAAAAATGTCAAACCACAGTGAGAAAAAGAATTAAGAGAATAACTTGGTCTGATTTTTTGCACTTCCCTATCTGCCCTGTAGAATTCCATTCCAGAGCTCATCTCGGAGAAAAGCCATATTCACAAGCACACCAGTCCACGTTGGTTTGTGCCGTGGTATTGAGCACCAGTTGTGGGACCAGGTGCTATTTAAGGTGCCTGGGGCTACCAATGACTGTCCCCTATCCCCAGGGTAAAAAGTCCCTAACCAAAACCTACTATGAAGGGTTAAGGGTGTTACAGAATGCCGAGAGTATAGTAGTAAAGACTGGGCAGTTTCACAAGTGACCTGCCATGTACAGGAGAAAGGATGCTGTTTGAAGAACTTGCTCAAGCAAAAGCTCCTGGTACACTTTCAGACACGAAGAGTTTGATAGGATGGAAACTGGTGTCCCCCATCTCATATGACTGGACACATGAGCAGCAGCATTTCAAGGGGGAGGGATTTGCTCTGGCTGCAGGACTGACTGGAGAAAGGGCAGAGGTTCTGCCCCCCCATTCTCAACATGATCCTGACAACTGTGTGATCCACATCCTACCTTCACCATGTCTGAGGGGCCCGGGTGCTGGTAGCTAATGCCTGTAATCCTAGCTGCTCAGAAGGCTGAGGATCGCAGTTTGAAAGCCAACTTGGGCAAAGAAGTTCATGAGACTTATCTCCAATAAACTACTCAGAAAAAGCCGGAGTAGTCCTGTGGCTCAAGTGGTAGAGCACTAGCCTTGAGTGCAGAGGCCCAGGGACAGTGCCCAGGCCCTTCAGTTAAACCCCAGAATTGGGGGTGGGGGGAATGAGGGAGTGCAGATTGCCTCCCTCGTCTCTCCATGCCCACCTCTGCCTTGTGCACCTGTTCAGACCTACACACACACACACACACACACACACACACACACACACACACACACACACACACACACACACACACCATGAAACCTTTAGCAGCAACACCTTTGCATTCTTCAGTGACTGGGAAGAGTTTCTGTTCTTCTGGTGTTGGGAAAGTCATCTCATCCTGAAAGTCCTGCACAAGCAGTTGCCTAGTTGTTGTTTTGTACCAGTCCTTGTACTTGAACTCAGGGCACTGTCCCTGAGCTTTTTCACTCAAGGTTAGTTCTCTACCATTTGAGCCACAGCTCTACTTCTACTGAAAAGTCTCAAACTTTCTTGACCAGGCTGGCTTCGAACTGCCATCCTCAGATCTCAGCTTCTTGAGTAGCTAGGATTACAGGCGTGAGCCATCAGTAGCTGGCCAAGTTGCCTAGTTTTAGGACTATTGGTAATAGAAGTAAACACATTTCACAATTTAAGTGCGCTCCACTTACCACGCCCAGCCTTGTTTTACGTGGGGTCAATTAGCATAATTTTTTAAGCAAGGAGAGAGAGAAAAAACAATGGTATCTTACAAACTGCTTTCAGGCTTTGAACTTTCCATCCTTCAGAGCTGATTATGGCCAAGTGATGACCCATATTCAAAAAGCATTTAGAATAAGAATGATGCACTTGCTTTTGTACCATGGCTTCCCTGATGAAAAGCAAAAATGTTTGAAAATTGTCCCTTTTTGTCAGCAGTAATGGCTGTGCTATATTTCAGCTCATCCCCCTTGCGGGCAGAGAAAAGGAGGAGTAATAAAGGGCACAGCTGTAGACACTTTACGGCCTGCTTGGGAGGTGGCGTGGGGGAGAAAGGGGAGTGGAGGCAAGAGACAGATTGACCGTGTGTCAACAAATACAGCTGGGAAAAGAGAAAGCGTCTAAAGACCTCTGCAACTTAAAGTCCAAGATAAATGATGTTCCTATTTGGAAAAGGAAAAAAAAAAAAAACCCATGGAAGTGAAATTCAATAAAAGCTGGATGAAAGAGAGAAGGGTTCCAAAGGCTTTTTCTCTGCAGCTAGGCAGCTCCCAGAGAAATGAGCAAGAGTAGCCATAGGTGAGGGGGGAGGGGGGAGTCCTCGAGAGACAACAAAAGCCCATCCCTGCCAATGCACTATCACAGCACCGGGCTGGGCCAAGCCAGCAAATGAGTCCTGCCAAGTTGGAGGCAGGATGATCAAGTTGAGAAAAATGGAACAGATACAGTGCCACTTCAGGGCCTGCTGAAGCGGCCCCACGAAGCGGGCAGCTGAGGCCTATGACCCAGCCCTGCCACAGTGGGTACCAGCAGCAGTACCAGCCCTTGTCAGTTTATGAAGCTTTCTTTTGCAGTACCCCCACTTGAATATCACCCACATCCAACTTACACATAAGAAAACAAGGCTGAAGCTGATGAAGTACCTGCTGAGGATGTATGTCACACACGCGTGTGCACACACACACACACACACACACACACACAGTGGAAGAGGCAGGGCTGCAGCCAAGCCTGTGCCCAGCCTTTCCTGATCCACTGGCCTTCAGGATGCCATTTGTCTCCATGAACAAAGAGAAGGGAATGTAGAGAAAGCCTCCAGGAAGAGGGAGGCAAGGAACAGAGACATCCTTGTCTCATAAAACCTGGAAGTCCGGGGTGGTTGGTTTGGCAGCTCCATGAAGCTTTTTAAAGAGAATGCATTTGAGGATCATTCCAAACCTAGTAGCAGAACAACCGAAGCTTCAGGCTGCAAAGCCAGACACAGCACCACCAGGGAAACAATAGCATCCACTAAAGAAGTTTAAGAAACGCCTGAGTTTGGACTATGCCGCTAAAGCAATACATGTCACCATCTATTCTGAAGCATTTGTTGCTTAATAAGTTGCAGGGTTCAGTGCTTTACAGTTAGTTTATGCCATTTCCCTATTTCTGGAATGTTTTATTCTTTGGGCTTCACTGTAATGTCATTGATGAATAGTTCTGTAAGTGAATCTTTGTATCTCTGGTCACTTGCTTAGAGTACATTCCTAGAAGAAGATTTCTGGGTAACATACCGCTTTTGTTAATAGCCAAACTCCTTTCCAGTAAGCAACTCGATGTTTTCTGATCAGGGACCATTTAATGAGTTCAATCTCTACATCACTAGTTATATTGGGGTTTGTTCCACATAAGAGTATTAGTCTCAGCTGGGCGGGTGCCGGTGGCTCACGCCTGTAATCCTAGCTACTCAGGAGGCTGAGATCTGAGGATCATGGTGCAAAGACAGCCCGAGCAGGGAAGTCCATGAGACTCATCTCCAATAAACCACTCAGAAAACCGCAAGTGGCGCTGTGGCTCAAGTGGTAGAGTGCTCGCCTTGAGCTGAAGAGCTGAGGGACAGCGCCCAGGACCAGAGTTCTAGCCCCATGACTGAAAAAGAAAAAAAAAAAAAGAGTATTAGTCTCTTATTCCATAGCCATTCTCCCACTCTTGGTCACTATATAACATGTTATTCATCTGTCCATTCATTCATTCATTCGATAACCAAATAAAAGATATATTATTTGTACTTACATAAAATATATTTATATAATGTTCTTCGGTCTAACTATGAAATGGGGTTATTTCCTCATTTTACAAGCTAAGGAAACAAATACTGAAGTAAATTATCCAAGGTCATTTCACTGAAAGTGGTAGAAGTAGAATTCAAATCCTGGTCCACTTGACTCCAATAATCTATTGGCTTTTTCCACCGTCATCCAACCCAGGCTTCACACATAAGCTGGGCCTATGGCATGAGCTACTCAGAGATACTTAGGCTACATTCATATTACCCTAACCTCTCATCATTTCCAAGGTAGGCCATATTCCTCTTCATTCCACCATTTCTGAGCACGTTTCATGCTAGGCTGCCATAAACCATGCTTAACAAAACAGCCTTGGAACCTGTCTCAGCAGAACTTCTGGTCTAGCTGTAGGGAGGAGACAGTGGTAAGCAGATCGCCAAGAACACAATGATGTCATCACAAACTGGAAATGTGCTTCTAGCCATTTGTCTTCTGGGTCTCAGGGGGCAATAACAGAACCCTGGGGGTGGATCATTTATATAAAGAGGCATTTCGAGGCCGGGCATGTCATTTACTCCTAGCACAGCAAGGTTTGATCCTGACAACTGAGAGGCAGAGAGGGAGAGGGAGAAAGGCTCATTTTGGTTCACTGGCAGACTAGAAAGTCCACAGTCCAGCAGCTGGACCTGGCTGGAGTGGCAAGGGTAGGAGGAGGGGACGGAGAACTGGAGTCTCGTTTTGCCTCTTGTGGAAGAAAAACAGAAGAAAGAGCAGATGTGCACTAGATGTGTACACTTGTGCAGAGAGGAGGGGCAGGTGTCCAACACCCTTTGTAATTACCAGCTCCTGGGCCATGACTTCCCAAAGAGCTGATCCAGTCTGGAGAGAAAGACATTAATCCTTTCATAAGGGCAGAGCCTCCAGGACCTAGTTACTCACACAAAGGTCACACCTCGAAATGCCTTTAGATTGTTAAAGCAAAACTTCTCACCTCCAGTCCAGGAAGCAAAAGTGTGAGTCCCTGAGAGATGTTCAAGAGCTTATTTCGAAGTCCCTGGTTCTCTTGCAAAACATAAGCCCTTTAAAGTAGAGTTGGAGGCCATTAAGGAGGGACTGAGGCAGGACTCAGGCTGCTGTCTCTGTGATCATCCCTGGCTTCACTCTTTGAGGGCAAGCATCTAGACCAGATGATTACATGGTGCCCACAGGCTAAGGAGGCCCATCAAGACCCTATCAGACTTGATTTATGAACATGTGTGTGTGTGTGTGTGTGTGTGTGTGCGCGCGCGCGCGCGTGTACACAATACACACAACTGCTTCCCAGCCCTGCCATCTTGGTGGGCCTTGTTATAGCATCAGTCACACTAGCACAGCTGTAAATTTCCTTCCTAAAAGGAAGCTGTGAATTTCTCCCTCTGGTCCCTCAGGTCCCAGGCTTAAAGGAGCCATGGTGGAGTGAAGGTAGGGAGAGAATCAGAAGTTTTGAATTTGTCTGCCCACCCCAGCTCACAGCTCAGGCCCAGGCTTACTGTAGCTTCAAGGAGGCAACCTGGGAGGAGGCAGAAAGAGTATCAGAAGAAGGTAACTATGATCAAAGTTCATTATATGCAGGCATGGAAATATTACTATGAAACTCCTTGGTATAATTAATCAACTCTAAAAATGAAACCTCTTGCTGAGCCTTTCCTGAGCACCAGCCCTGGGGAATCCACTGGAGAACAGAGCTGACCGTCAGGAGACAGTAAATACATTCCACCGAGATATAATCCTATCATTTCCATTTGTGGGAAGTACTGTGAAAGGAAAATAAAAAAGAAACAACTGAGTCTCCTGAGGCTCTGGGGAAAACCCTTTTGTAATGTATCGGAAGTCAGATCGGGACCCATGTCAATCCTGGCCCTCTACTTCTAAACTGGGGTGGGGTGGGGGAGGATGCGTATCCAAGCAAGTCAGGAACTGGCTAGTTTTAGGTAAGTTCTGTCTGAGGGCACTTACAAAGACTAGTGTAGAAAGTCTAGAGCCTTAGTAACTTCTTGGAACATGTGTTCTAACTTCCATTCTACACTCTCCCCATGGAGGAAATTTTCTTATGCCTTCCAGAACCTCAGCTGGATTAGAAGTCTATGTCACGTGCTCTGCATGAAGGTATGTTGCACGGTTGTCAGTTCTCATCAACATCTTTGTCGTGATGCTTAGAACCAGAGTCGGCTCTTAGGGAAGTTTCAGCACGCTTGAAAAAAGCACTATAACAATAAGTTAAACACAGAAGAAGAAAGTCACTGAGTTGGGTTTTTGTTTTGGTTTGGTTTGGTTGGTTGTAGGGCTTGAACTCCGTCTGGGCACTGTCTCTGACCTCTTTTTGTTCAAGGCTAGCTAGCATTCTACCATGAGCCACAGTGCCACTTTTGGTTTTCTGATGGTTAACTGGAGATAACAGTCTCATGGATTTTCCTGCCTGTGCTGGCTTTGAACCATGATCCTCAGCTCTCATCCTCCTGAGGAGCTAGGATTATAGGCATGAGCCACCTGCATCCCAGCAAGAGCTTGCTTCTGACAGAGCCTCATCAACATTGCCTTGTAATTGTTATAAGCACTTCAGGAGACAGGTATAATTGCTGTGGATCATATCCAAGACCAGCAGAGGGCTTGGAATCATCCGGGTATGTTGTTACTCTCTTTATGTCTGCCTTGCACACAAACTCTTGCACACTCCTTACCCTCTGCTTGAATCAGAACCTTGTCTCCAGTCATCTATCTTGCTAATTTCCGCTTAGATCAGCTTCATCTCTGCTTGTGCTCCAAGGCTAGGTTAGGTACTATCTGGTCCTGTTCCCTTTTTTCCCCCAGAGAACCTTGTGCTTCTCTGCATGTGAGAAGTCTGATTTGATCTGGGTTGTGATGGTGAGATGTATTTCTGCTATCTCACTGGGGGAAAAAATGGAATTGAGAAAAAGAGATGGGGTTGGAAACGACCTCATTGATGCGCTGAGATTGTGGGAGCTATTTGTTTCTGCAGCATAGCCTATCCTATCGTAACTGACACATCCCCAAGAAGTGGAAACGAGGAGCAAGAACAGTGATTCTTCCACTTTCAGAGAAGCTAGGAGCCCCGCAAAGTGCTTCCAGCCAGGCTTCATCTCAGAAAATAAATCAACTTAGACAGAGAAGCAGGTTGGAAGTGTGACCACCACTAGAGCTACGCTCCGATTCTGGGTTGACCTCTGAGACACAAATGGACCTCTTTTCCAACAAGATGTGAGCCCACAAGAGCCCAGGGCTACCTCTCAGAGGACACTGTAAAATGAACCAAACCACCATATGGATGACATTCAAAAAAGTAAAAATAAAACAACCTAGACCCATAGAAGTGGAGCTGGAATGAACTTCAACGACCCAGGTCTGTTGTAAGAGACTGATCACTTGAGGAATTGAGCCCCGGGACAGATGCCCAGTTCCACGGGGACCTCTCCCACCCCCACCCCCGGAGTCTACACAGCACTTTGTGACTCTGAAAGGCTCTAATTAAGAAACTGACCAGTCTGAAGCGTGGCTTGTAGAATCCTGTATTGAGGGTCTTCTGTGACACGGAGGTCTCAGTCGAGTACATAGGGTGAACAAAGATGAAACCCCTTCTCAGCTGGCAGAGGATTGGGGGGGGGGTGAAATGCCCTCCAGTCCCCAGGGAAGACAGACAAAGGAGCAAAGTCACGGGGGGGGAACCCTCGGGGGAGCCCAGAAACAGTCCCTCAAGTGAAATCTTTCAAACATAGGAATGAGCTGAGTTAGGGGCCTGGGAATCTGCTGGGGATAGCCTGGGAATCTGCTGGGGATAGCCTGGCTCCATGCAAGGCGACAGGCTTCTCTAATCCCAGGCTTTCAGGATTCTTCCTGGGTGTTCGTCACTCTCCCATGTAGCAGATAGGTTCAGGGGCCTGTCCACCCGACATCTGTTTCCATGACAACTGTCCCCACCCCACCCCAACCCTAAGCCTTCTGATAATGCCTGTGTGGCCCACCCTGGCCTCAGGAGAGGCGGCACGGACAGGGATGAGCGCAGAGGCCAGGTGGAAGGGACCCTGTTCAAGGCCCGGCTGGACTGCCTTGCTTTGGAGGAACCACGGCCTCCAGCTTCCTTGGGCGAAGCTCTGCTTTGGAGCTACATCCTCAGACCTAGCAATGGCTCGTAGCCCTTTCCGGGTCATAAATCATGTGGGGAATTTTATTTTCAGATTGTAATTCAATTGTGTAATTCTTTTTATATTGTGATTGTAAAGGTGATATACAGAGGGGTTCCCGTCACATAAGTCAGGTAAAGAGTCCATTTCTTTTTGGACGAGGTCACCCCTTCCCTTGCTCTCTCCCAGTGTTTTCCTCCTGTCCCCATCCACAAGTTGTCTAGTTCATTTTAAACATAGTGCATCCAGTGAGTACCATGCTGCATCTGCTCACCCTTTGTCCCTCCATTTCTGTGCCCCATCTTACACTCCCAAAGATAGATAAATGAACAAACATGACAAAGAGGAAAAGAAAAGAAAAACAGCAACAAAAAACCCTCATTTCCATTTCCTGGAGTTCATTTTGACAAATGTTATTTTCTCTGATGAGAGGAACATAGGCATTGCCTTCATCTGTCTTTTCACAAAGAAAAATAAAAGCGTTTTTCACTTCTTGCAAATCGTGAACCTGGCATAAGACAGAAGCAGATCCGTGTGATTCTTTCCATCTCTCACTTTTCAAAGCCTTCTGGAAGCTTCACTGATGATATTTTGAAGTCTCAGACACCAAAACATGCCCACACCTTGGCCAAGCTGAGAAATAGCTCCATTCTTCACCTCTTCTCTCTTTAATATCACACTTTCTCCCAGTTTCTTTTACAGAAAGCCTATCCCAGGAGGAGGAATGAAGGTTGCAGTATTGAAACAGACTTTGAATCCCAGTTAGACAAACCTGGGCAGCCAGCTCCAGTCCCCTGAACCTCATTTCCTCAACTATAAAATGGGCATGCATGGTGGCACACACCTGTAGTTCCAGCATTCAAGAGACTGAAGCAGGAAGATGATTTGAGCCCACCAGTTCTGGGTCAGCCTGGACTAGCCTGGATATTATATAAAGAATAAAAAGAAAAAGGGTTCATATCTCTCTCACAAGGCTATTGTCAGAATCTTAGAAAGTTTAGAGAATGACCAGTACCAAGAAAGCATAAGTAATTAGGAAATATAAGTTTGATTTTAACCTCAGGTTTTCAGGGACAATCTCCATCATAGTAGTCTCTCCTGTTGTTTATGAAGCTGTGGAATTAGCTGAGCCATTCCTCCATTTTGGTATGGGTGACCTCGTGATCCAGTGTGGTTTGCAAGCCTGAGTCCTCTTCCAGCAGGAAGCACTGGCCCACAGAGCCACGATTCAGGTCCCACGCCTGGCCCCACAAGCTCCCAGAGCACTCTGGATCACAGACACCAGCACCCCGGGCCAGCCCTGTGAAAAAGAGGCCACTTTCTGTTGACACCAAGCGTCACCAGCCTTGTTCATGGTGCCTGGAACATGCTAAGCTCCGGATGTAGCTGTGGAAAGCAGCACTCAACACAGCCCCCTTTCCCGCCGCCCCCCGCGGCCTGGCCTGCGCGCTCCTCTCCACATGCCAGTGGGCAGCCTGAGAAAAGCCCTATTCTCCTCTTTCCTCCTCACCTGCCAAGAAGCCCCCGGCTCGCAGGTGCCTGCCCACGCCTGGCAGGGGCAGAGGAGCTGGCACCAAGCGCCAGCCCATTCATGCCAGATGAGAAGTGGTCTCCCCTGAGCCAAGTCCCTGCCCTGGCAGCTTGCTCCCAGGGCCTGGCTTCCATTCGCAGCACCTGTCTGCCCAGACCTCACACCCAGCTCTCCACAAATACAGGTGACCCTGGGACCAGCACCCTCCCCCGCCATCCCCCTTACAGCCCAGGCTTCTCCTAGGACACAATGGGTGTCAGAGAACTCTCTTGCCCCAACCTCATCTTTATGAGTAGACAGACTCAGTGCCCATGTCCTGTGGATCTCAAGCCTGGCTGTAGCTAGAATCACCCTCTGGAACTTGATAGGGAGGATTGGAGGGAGGGAGGGAGGGAGGGAAGGAGGGAGGGAGAGAGAGAAGGATTGGTGATTTTGCTGGAGGAATTATGGGGGAGGGGCACCCTCCAGGGAGCCCAAGTAAAGAATGCATGATCTGATTCAATCCACTTGTCTATGGAGAGAAAAATGGCTAAGAGAAGAAGCTTTGTGGCATGGTTGATCTTGTCTATCTGTTTTTCAGAGGGAGAAACTGAGGCCCAAACTGGTTAAAGACTTACCTAAGATCCATAGCTACAAAAAGTTTCTTTTAGCTGGTACCAGTAGCTACTCGGGAGGCTGAGGTCTGAGAATTGCAGTTCAAAGCCAGCCTAGGCAGAAAAGTCTGTGAGACTCTTATCTCCAATATACTCAGACAAGGCTGGAAGTGGTGCTATGACTCAAGTAGTAAAGCACTAGCCTTGAGCAAAAGAAGCTCAGGACAACACTTAAGCCCTGAGTTCAAGCTCCAGGACTGGCCAATAAAAAGTTTCTTTTAACATTTTGGTCAGTTTGATTCTGTGGGGGCAGGGGGGGGATATGTGTGTGTGTGTGTGTGTGTGTGTGTGTGTGTGTGTGTGTGTGTGTGTGCACATGCATGCATGTGTGTATGTGTGTGCACATGCATGCGTGTGTGTGTGTGTGTGTGTGTGTGTGTATGTGTGTGCGCGCCAGTCCTGGTGCACTTAGTTTTTGTGTTTTGGTTTTTTTTTACCCAAGGATGACACTCTACCACTTGAGCCACACCTCTACTTCAGATTTTTGCTGGCTAATTGAAGATTAAAGTCTCAGATGTATTGACCCAAGCTGGCTTTGAATAGTGATCCTTACATTTCAGTTTCCTGAGTAGTTAGGAGTCCAAGCATGAAGCAATGGCACCCAGCTCTGTTGGACTTTGAACAATCTCCTAAGGTTCTGGTTCTTTCATCCCTGCTTGTTTTGCCTCATGATCTGCTGTACACCTGTCAGGGATATGTGCTCACTGTTCAGTAAACGAAATCTGCATTCGTTAACACGACATACAAGAGCTAATCACAAGCTGGTCTTTTCCCACTTAACTTTCCTGGGTCACATCCTGACCCAGACAAGAGAGACCTCTGTCCTGGTCCCTTTGCTTTTAGAGGGCTCCACTCTAGCCTCTAGGCTCCCCAACTTCTGATTTTAACAGAAATTTTCAGGTCAAGAAGACATGTGTACCTGGAATTTAGAGCATCTTCAGGGTACTTTGGGCTCAGGAATACCCTAAGTTTACCTGTAGTCCTGCTTAGGTCTAACCATATGGGTCAACCATCAGTGTCATTCTGCTGCATGCCTAAGTCCTGATGATGGCCCGGGGTGGCTGCTCATAGAGGAAGAGTGGACGTGCAGCCTGGGAGCTCATCTGACAGCTCATCTGGCTGCATCTGGCTGTCTGTGTGCATGTGGCCATCGCAGTGGGAAGAGCAGAGCAGAGCAGGCTGCAGGCTGGAAACAGGCATTTTTATGCTTCAGGGGTCCAAGAATTCTGCCCAAATACTACCTTCTAGGTTGTCATGAAGCTATACTTGGTAAAAGAGAATTTATTAAATAGTTTGGCTTCGCATGTTAAATATTTAGTGGAGATATGTAGACCTCCATTTCTACCCTTGCCTTGGCCCCTGCATGTTTTGGAGAGACAGTCAGCTTTTCAGCATTGACTCCTGTGTGTGGAGGTTTCGTGGTCCCTGTTTTGTGAGAAGGCCCTTCCTGTTCCTGTTCCTGTTGTGGAAGGAACTGGCTTCAATGCTGACCTGTGGGAGACTTTTGAAGGACTGCTAAGTGGCCCAACCATCCAGCCTGTGGAACCCTGGAAGGGTCCCATATGGTACCCAGGTGACAGAAATGTGAGTTGTTGGGCACCAGTGGCTCACACCTGTAATCCTAGCTATCCAGGGAGGCTGAAATCTGAGGATTGTGGTTCAAAGCCAGCCAGGCAGGAAAGTCCATGAGACTCTTATCTCTAATTCATCATTTAAAAAAGGCTGGAAGTGGAGCTGTGGCTCAAGAGATAGCCTCGAGCAAAAGAAGCTCGGAAATAGTGCCCAGGTCCTGAGTTCAAGACCCAGACTGGCACAAAAAAAAAAAAAAAGAAAGAAAGAAAAAGACGAATGTAGATAGTGTTGATGTCTCAGAGAGCCAGGTTGTGGAACTCCCAAAACCTATTCTTTCTTTCCTTTCTTTATGCAATGAACTGCTTAAAAGCCGTATTTTTTGTTTGTTTGTTTTAGAGACAAAGTCTTACTCTGTAGCTCAGGCTGGTCTTGAACTCATGATCCTTCTGCTTCAATCTCCAGAGTACAGGGATTAAAGGTGTGTGTCACCAAGCCCTAAATTAAGAGTCTTCTTTTAAATGCCACAGAATTGCAGCTACCACTCACTACCAGTCTGGATGCTGTGCCAATCACAAAGCATACACCCACAATAGAACCAATCACGAAGCATACA
Organism: Dipodomys merriami; assembly: GCF_024711535.1. Taxonomy (NCBI): domain Eukaryota; kingdom Metazoa; phylum Chordata; class Mammalia; order Rodentia; family Heteromyidae; genus Dipodomys; species Dipodomys merriami. Next base: position 1,577,606 of record NW_027206590.1, read on the forward strand.
CCCACAATAGAACCAATCACAAAGCATACACCCACAAGTGCTTGTTGGCCCAGGGACCAAGCACGGGCTAATTCACCCAGTGTGAGCTAGCCTGGGCCAAGTGCAGGCAACTACCTGTTGGGTGGGAGCAGGCCAAGCCCAGGCCATGGCCCTGACAATCCCTGAACCCAAATGCATAAATCACAATGAAACCTTACAAGATTCATGAACAATCAAGACAATCAAAACAAATTCAACAGCCAACAACAATCCAGAAAAGGACCCCAGTGAGAGTGAAGAAGAGATGGAAGACAAAAGAACCATTAAGGAAATGATGACATAATTGCCTGATGAATAAAAGGGGATATGCTGCTGGGCGCCTGTGGCTCACGCCTGTAATCCTAGCTACTCAGGAGGCTGAGATCTGAGGATTACGGTTCAAAGCCAGCCTGGGCAGGAAAGTCTGTGAGACTCTTATCTCCAATAAATCACCAGAAAACCAGAAGTGACACTGTGGCTCAAGCGGTAGAGTGCTCACCTTGAGCTGAAGAGTGCAGGGATGGTGCCCAAGCCCAAGTTCAAGCCCCACAACCGACAAAAAAAAAAAAAAAATATATATATATATATATATATATACATATATAAACACTATATACCTCATTAAAAGATGAAATTAACACTATGAGAATTGATCTCAGGAGCACAAAAGGTTCAATTTTCACATTGCAAAAGCACAACAGAATGCCTAGGTAACAGAATAAGTGAAATGGAAAATAGAATATCAGAAGTTGAGGATAAACTAGAAGATCTAGGGCTGGGAATGTGGCATAGTGGTAGAGTGCTTGCCTAGCATGCATGAAGATCTGGGTTTGATTCCTCAGTATCACATAAACAGAAAATGCTGGAAGTGTTGCTGTGGTTCAAGTGGTAGAGTGCTAGCCTTGAGCAAAAGAAGCTCAGAGACAGTGCCCAGGCCCTGAGTTCAAGCAAGCCCCAGGACTGGCAAAAAAAAAAAAATTAGAGGAGCTAGAACAAAAATTCAAAGATATGGAAAAAACACTCAGAACCTACCAAAGGAAAATCCAAGAGATCAAACTTATGCATAGATGGGATCGGTGAAGGGCAAGAATTCAAGACTGAAGGCATCAAAAACCTATTCCATAAAATAATAAGAGAACTTCCTCACCCACCTAACAGAAGCATACAGGATCCAAGAAGAAACATTTGTAGACACATCATAGTAAAAATATTAGACTTGAAAACAAGGAATTGATTTTAAATCAAGAACAAACTATTGTATGTCCCTCCCCCACGGTATAACCCCTGCTTTCACTGTATTTGATGTTGGTATAATTAGTGGAGGGGAAGGGCAAAAACAAATCGTTTAACTAGGGATACAGGTGGACCCATTGCAACAATGAGATGTACAAGTCGTTATGTCAAAAAACGAACTTTACAACTTTGGTGGGGGGGAAGGATCAGGTGGGGGAAGGTGGGGGGAGTATGGGAAGGGATGGGAAGGGGAAACAAAGAGGAGGCAACAATGCTTGATAAAAAATGTACTCGTCGGGCTGGGAAGGTGGCTCAGGGGTAGAGCGCTTGCCTTGCATGCCTGAGGCCCTGGGTTCAATTCCTCAGCACCACATAAGCAAAAAGAAAAAAGCCGGAAATGGCGCTGTGGCTCAAGGGGTAGAGCGCTAGCCTTGAGGTGAAGAGCTGAAGGACAGCGCCCAGGCCCAGAGTTCAGGCCCCACAACCGGACCCCCCCCCAAAAAGAAAAAGAAATGTACTCGTTATCTTGCTCATGTAATTGTAACTCCTCTGTACAGTATTCTCACAATAAAAAAAAAGAACAAACTATATTACAATGGAAAGAAAAATCAGAATCACTGTAGATCTCTCCCCACAAACTCTCAATGCAACGAGAGTCTGGAATGGTATAATCCAAACCCTGAAGCTCAACCACTGCCAACCCAAACCGGTGTATCCAACAAAGCTATCATTTATATTGGATGGTGAAATTAAAACCTTCCATGACAAACAAAAATTAAAGGCATTCTTGACACTAAACCAGCATTACAAAGAATACTAAAGGGAAGTATGCAATCTGAAGAAAACAATCAAAATCAAGGAAATACATTAGACAAAAATCAATAGAAGACCAATTTAGTAAGCACAGGAAGAGGAAAGAAACAAAGTACAGGAAATCAAGAAAATGGCAGGAAACATGACATGTCTCTCTATAACAACTCCAAACCTTAAGGGACTCAATCCCTCAATCAAAATAAAAAGAACAGCAGATTGGATCAAAAAAACAAGATCCATCCACTTGGGTTTCCAAGAAACCCATCTTACAATCAAAGATGAAAACAACCTCTGAGTGAAGGAATGGTAAAAGATCTTCCATGCAAATGCACCCTGCAAGAAGGCAGAAGTAGCCATATTGATATCTGATAAAATAGGCTTTTCATTAAAATCAGTATTGAGAGACAAGGAAGGCCATAACATATTAATAAAGGGAATGATCCATGAAGAGGAAATCACAATGGTCAATATATATGTACCAAATATTGGAGCACCTAAATAGTTGAACAAATACTTTTGGACTTACAGAACAGGGATAGATCGAAACACAATAATACTGAGAAATTTTAATAATTCTCTCTCACCAAAGGACAGGTTAACCAAACAAAAGATAAGCAAAGAAGCCTCTGAACTAATGACACCATATCCCAAATGGATTTAACAGACATCTACAGAATATTCTACCCAACAAAGACCCCAGCAGCCCATGTAATATTCTCCAAAATAGATTATAGTACACACAAAAACCTAAGCAAATACAAAAGGATTGGCATAATTCCCTGTATCCTATCTGACCAAAGGGGACCCAAACTAGTTCTCAACAACAAAAACTACTACAGAAATCACTCAAGCACATGGAGACTAAATAGCACACTACTGAATAACACCTGATTCACAGAAGAAATCAAGGAATAAATTAGAAAGCTCTTATAATTCAATGAAAATGGAAACATCACAATGGAACCTCTGGGATACAGCAAAAGCAGTGCTGAGGGGAACATTTATAGCTCTAAGTGCATACATAAAGAAAACAGAAACAGCTCATGATGCAATTAGAACTGCCAGAAAAACAAGAACAAGCCAAACCCCAAAATACTAGGTGGAGAAAGATAGCAAAGATTAGTGCAGAAATCAACAAAACAGAAACTAAGAAAACTATACATAACTCAATGAAACAAAAAGCTGTTTTTTAAAAAAAAATAATAATAAAATTGACAGACCACTTGTTAGATTAATGAAAAAAGAGAGGAGCTTCAAATCCATAAGATCAGAGATGTCACAGGAAATATTACAACAAACATCCAATAAATTCAAATAATTATAAAGGACTACTTTCAAAATGTATACTCACAAAAGTATGAAAACCTAGAATAAATGGGTGAATTTTTAGACACACAAACTGCCTAAACTGAACAAAGAAGATATAAACCAGCTAAACAAGCCAACAACACATGAGATAGAGGAAGTAACAGAAGACTTCCAACAAGGAAAAGCCCAACCTGGATGGATTCACTTCTGAATTCTATAAGACTAAGACTTCTCAAGGTTTTCCATGAAATAGAAACAGCGGGAGCAATTCCAAACTCATTTTATGAAGCCAATATCACACTCATCCCTAAACCAGGTAAGGATCCAATTTTTCTGGTGAAGACAGATGCAAGGCTCTTCAATAAAATATTAGCCAACAGAATCCAGAAACAAATTACAAAATCATACATTATGAGCAAGTAGGCTTCATCCCACAGATGCAAGGCTGCTTTAACATATGCAAATCAATAATTGTAATTAACCATGTCAACAGAGCCAAGGACAAAAACCACATGATCATCTCAATAGATGCAGAAAATAAAACAATCCATTCATGTTAAAAGCTTTGGAGAAACTAGGAATAGAAGGAACATTCCTTGGAACAATAAAGGCTATACATGCTAGACCCAACAGCCAACAACATACTAAATAGGGAAGAACTAAAACCCCTAAAATTAGGAACAAGGAAGGATGCCCACTCTTTCCACTCTTCAATATAGTTCTGGAATTCTTAGAGCAATAAGGCAAGAAAGTACACAAAAGGGATTCACATAAGGAAAAGAAGAAATTAAACTATCCCTTTTTTCAGATGATCGTATACCTAAAGGACCCCCAAAAAACTCCACCTCCAAACTCATAAAGCTGATCAACCAGCCATCTCATTCCTAGGCATCTACCCTGAGTATCATGAGCTAGGATATGAAAAGAACACCTGCACATCTATGTCCGTTGCTACACTATTCACAATAGCCAAGATATGGAAACAGCCCAGATGCCCCACAATAGATGAGCAGATCCAAAAAATATGGAACCTATATACAATGGAATTTTACACAGCCATTAGAAAGAACAAATAATTTCATTTGCAGGGAAAAGGATGGAACTAGAGCAAATCATGTTAAGTGAGGTAAACTAAGCTCAGAGACAAATGGTGCATATTCTCCCTGATATGCAGAAGTAGATCTAAAATACACCAGGATAACAAACTAAACAGGATTCTAGATACTCACATACAATGAGACCAAAAGAGGATAGTAAGACAATCACAGAGGTGCAATACCCAAGTGCCTCTTCATATTTATATAAAATAATATACATACTGAAACAAACTCCCAAGATATGGAAACAAAAGACTTTTTTCTTGTTTTTTTTCTGATGATTCTGTATTCTTTACCTTATATGCAGTGCATACACATGTATATATGTGGGAGTGTGGAGGGAAGACACAAAATCACAGAAAAGGGGTGAAACACTGCAGCAGTGGAGTGCACTGGACATTGATGAAAGTGAACCATACAACTCAGGGGTAGAGATGGAAGGGAGGGACTGGGAGAGTATGAAGGAACAGACAACACTGTATGAAAGGAAATGTACTTACTGCCTGACACGTGCAAATGTAACCCTACTGTATACCTCCTCTAAAATAACTTTTTTTTTTGTCAGTCGTGAGACTTAAACTCTGGGCCTGGGCGCTGTCCCTGAGCTCTTCAGCTCAGGGCGAGCTCTCTACCTCTTGAGCCACAGTGCCACTTCCTGTCTTCTAGTGGTTTATTGGAGATCAGAGTCTCACAGACTTTTCTGCCTGGACTGGATTTGAACTGTGATCCTCAGATCTCAGCCTCCTGAATAACTAGGATTACAGGTATGAGCCACCGGCGCCCGGCTCAGCAATAAGTTTTTTTAAAAAATCACAATTTCCATGGTAGGGAACAGAATTGCTGGACCCTAGGGTCATCTCAGACACATATTTACCTAAGTAATTCTAGATTGTTCTTTAGAATAGCTGTACCTGTCTACCATTGGTCCCAGCAATGTATGAGAGTTCCACTGTCCCCAGATTTCTTTGGCCAACAAGTGCATGATTCAGTCTCCCTCCCTCCTTCCTTCCTCCTTCCTTCTTTCTTTCATTCTCTCTTTCTTTGCTCCCTTCTTTCCTTGCTGTTTTTTTTTGCTGTTATTGTTCAACCACTAGTAGAAAATTTCAATCTCATAGTTTCCCTGATTTGTAATTTAAAATTGACTGGTAGCCTGGCACCAGTGGCTCATCCCTGTAATCCTAACTACTCATGAAGACTTGAGGGATGCAATTTGAAACCAGCCCAGGCAGCAAAGTCTGCGAAACTCCCTTTTTGTCAGTTGTGGACTTGAACTCTGGGTCTAAGCACTGTCCCTGAGCCTTTTCCCTCTACCATGTTAAATCACAATGCAACTTCTGGTTTTCTGGTAATTGGAGATAAGAGTCTCATAGACTCTCTTGCCTGAGCTGGCTTTGAACCATGATCCCTAGATCTCAGCCTCCTGAGTAGCTAGGATTACAGGTATGAGCCACTGGCACCCAACTTATGATACTCTTATCTCCAATTAAATCACCAAAAAGCTGGCATGGACCTGTGGCTCAAATGGTAGTGTGCTTGTCTTATTCCAAGAAGCTCAGGCACAGAGTCGAGAGTCCTGAGTTCAAGCCCCAAGACTGGCGTGTACACATGCATGCACACATACACAATTTGGGAACATTTTTATCATATGCCTGTAGGCTCAGTCACTTGTGAGTCTTCACTTTGATCTATCACATAGCCCTCCTTCTTCTCGGGTTCTCTCTCTAGGGATCGTGGGACAGATTGCCTTCCAGTTTGCCACTGTCTGGATTCCACAGGACGTTGTATGGACAGGCACTTGCCAGCTCTGCTCATCCTCATGTCTTTGGGACGTCACTGCCTACTTGCTCACTCTGTTTTGCTCCCTGTTCTGCAGCTGCACGGCCAAGAGCAATGCCAAGCCATCCCAGCCTCGGGGGTTTGGACGACCACTGTTCCCTCTGTCCAGACCACCAATGTGGTGCCAAGAGCAGTGGCACACTACTTCTGGACATTTACCAGATTTCCAAAGGAAGCATTTAGAGGCATTTTTAAAAATATGGGTTAAAACAAAGGGCAGACCTCACAGAAGGATGACATCCATCAACAGGAGATGGACCACTACCCAAATGGAAATGACCATGGTGATTCCATTCGCTTCCTAGGGTTTCTGGGGCTCCCTATGCTGGCTGGAGTTATGGATTTCAGAGCTGGCTTGGAAAAATCCAGAAATCTCCATCAATGCAATATTTTTTTCTCTTCTTCTTCTTCTTCTTCTTCTTCTTCTTCTTCTTCTTCTTCTTCTTCTTCTTCTTCTTCTTCTTCTTCTTCTTCTTCTTCTTCTCTTCTTCTTCTCCTCTTCCTTCTCCTCCTCCTCCTCCTCCTCCTCTTCTTCTTCCTTCTTTCTTCTTCTTTTTGTCCGCAATGGGGCTTGAACTCTGGGCCTGGGCTCTGTCCCTAAGCTCTTCAACTCTAGGCTAGCACACTACCACTTGAGCCACAGCACCACTTCCAGTTTTCTGAGTTAATTGGAGGTCAGAGTCTCACAGACTTTTCTGCATGGGCTGGCTTTGAGCCACGATCTTCAGATCTCAGCCTCCTGAGTAGCTAGGATTATAGGTGTGAGCCACCAGCACCTAGCAATGTAAGATTATTTTTCTAGAGCTCACATAGAACCAATTATGTTAGCTGTCTTGTACTCCTGCTGTCCTTGGTTCTAAAAGCCTATATATATATATATATATATATATATATATATATATATCCTTCTATAAAAAGCACTTGATCACAGTTTGCATAAGCACTGTCTAAAAAACTTAGCTCCATTTGCTTTCTTTGAAACTTGAAAGAAAAATTGTTAGGAAATATGAGGGCTTGAATTCAGACACATCTTTCTTTTAAAAAAAGAAAGGAAAGATTGGAGTGCCGGTTGTATAGGCGCTATCCTTTGTTAGAAAAAAAAAAAGTTTGAACTCCACAGTGGAAAAGCTAACACTGTCACTAGGGTCTGAAGAAACCATGGTGAGGAACTAGGGGTTGTGAGGCCCTGCAGAAAGGCAGCGGCATCTGCTCGGAGGCCTTTATCAGCGGCCTTGCATGTTCTATTCAGGACTCTCAGAACGATTGTTGGCATGATGTAGACAAATTGACGCAAATTAGTTTAGCATGGGCTATGCAAAGTTTAAGCTTGTTGAGCAACACACGTGGGCCACATAGCAACAGCTCCTGATGCTATGTAAAAGTATTGGGCACCAGGCACTCACTGGCCCCCAGGGCCCTTCCAGGTGGGAAGAAGAGTTTGCAAACTACTGGAGGAGGTAATGGGGTGGCAGGATGGGGGTGGGGGTGGGGAGAGGGCCAATCCCTCGCCCCCCTCCTCGCTGACCCTGAAGGTTAGTGATAGTGGAGAAAAATGTCTCCAGAAAGTGCCCCTTGCTCTGTCTAAACCAGACCGCCTCTTATTTCACGGCCACAAATCCTCAAAGGGCTGGCCCCAAAGATTAAGGGGATACCGCCACTTGGCTCTTTACTTTGGGTTCAAATATCTCAAGACAATGCCTTTGGGGATGGTGTCAGGCAGACCACCTACAGGGACCTTCTAATTGTATTTACAGTAATTTAATTACAGCCACAGAGCTTCAGAAGGTGGGATTTATCAAGAGCGGTTCTGTGGGTGCCACTGACAAGAGTTTTAATCTGTTAAACCAACAGAAATGGTTTAAAAATAAAAGCAAACCTTCAGAGTCTGGAAACCGCATCACAGATTCTTCTTCTTCTTCGAAAGTTGAGTGGGTGAAGGAGACATTTTTCTGGGTTAACAGCTTACTTCTTTTGTTCATATTACAGTCTGCTTGCTTTATATTCAACTGATCCCCGTCCCCCCACACCCCCCGCCACACCACACACACATACATGCACACACACACAAACATGCACCCATATGCAAACATGCACCCACACAATTTGCTTCACAGCTAAGTATGTGTGTGTGTGTGTTTGATTAAAATACCTCTGGATCATTATAAGAACTTGGTAGCCAGTTTCTCCTCTGAGAAGGAGACTTGAAATTAATTTTTTCCCAAATTATGTTTATATAAAAACACAATTAACTTTCCACTGTAGCCCTAAGAAAACTTTTTTCCTTGCAAATATTAAGTCGTGAAAATCAGTGAGCTACATGCAATCAAGTGAATTTTAGGTTGTCTGGCTAACGTTATATAAACTTGATGATCACTGCCTTTGCCTTAGTATGTATGTATGGCGGGAGGGAGCCTCAGTTTCCCCAGGTGTTAGATGGGAGCGGAGGGAGAATCTATTCCTGAGGATCCTTCCTCTAATAGCAGACTTACCAGCCAGTGTGAAAACAGCAATGTGCCGCGCCTGCCATCTAGTGGTCCAACTGGATCTGTGTGAATCCCCCATTAGGCATTTTGAGAGAGGTCTGGTGACAAAACACAGGTTTCTTTGGATATGTGGACATCCTCTAGGCTGTTAGTGCTTTCTGGGTAACAGAGGGTATGAACACACACACATACACAATCAGCACATGCACAGACACACACAATCAGCAGATACACACACACAATCAGCAGATACACACACACATACATGCACCACACATACAATCAGCAGATACACACACACACACACACACACACACACACACACACACACACACACACAATCAGCAAATATTTAGAAAAGGAGATCTGAGCCTGTAATTTTTGATTAACAGAACTATCAGTGCAACTCAATAGCCTGCAGGTTTTTGATAATGCAACCGGGTAATTCAGTATAGCGGGTGCTTACAGGAGTCCCCCCAGAGTGCAGGCACTGTGCACATGGGTGTGGTAGAAAGAGGCAGGGTTTTAGTATCCTACTATTTAACTTCTGGGGACCGATAGGCTCCAGATTGTGATTTGGAAGTGTATTCAATAGCTTATGCATCTCCACATAACAGGAAGTTAATAATTTCTTATGACTGAATCAAGGAATGGGAGAAATGGCTTACATTTGAATTCATAGCAATGCTAAACTTTGCTCCCAATTGTGAGGGTCCAGGGATGTGACAAGAAGTAATGCTTCTATCAACTCGAAAAATACTTTTAAGGGTAGATAAAGGAGTCTGTGTATTGTGAGAGTCAACCATTTACAGTGCATGATCGTGGACTAGGTTCTTCCCCTCCAAAGTCGGTATTTCCACTTGGGAACAAGAAATGGCTTCAGCCAAGCATTCTGTTTACTCGAGTAGCTGAAAAGGATATCATGACACACTGCACATTTGCATGCAGAACAGCAAGGATTGTCCCTTCCTTCTCTTTACGTGACACCCATTCCTGGAAAAAGAATAGAATGTGATCTCTGCCTTTACTTTGCCTCCAGATTTCCACACGTGTGCACTGAGGGATTTGATGTACACGCAGAAGTCTAGTCCTTTTCTTTTGATGGTACTGGGATTAGAACTAAGGATCCCACACTTGCTAGACAGACTCTATTGCTTGAACTACCCGCTTCGGCCCTCTTTTCCCTTTTCAACAGATTCTAATAGAGAACATTGCCTAAGGACCCCCTCAGCTGTTACAACAAAACTGTAATATGCTGCCACCTGTTGGTGATGCATAAAATAGTTTAAAAATTTTAAGCAAAACTGAAGTTCAGTATTTACATTTTAAATAAATGAATTTGCATATGGCTAAATGAATTTACATTCGCATTTACAAGAGAAACTCATTACAGTGCCAAGGGCTAGAGCGGTTTTTTCTAAAGGTAGTAAGAAGACACTTAAGGAGCAGTCTTTAAGTGCCATGTTTTCTCCCACCAAATCCTTTCTGCCATCTGGCTCTTGGATTTTCCCCAAGACAGATAAGGAAAGGGATAGTCAATGAGGCAAAGATTTTCCTCAAGTCACGTGGGTGGAAAGCAGAGGTAGAACTCAAGCCCGGTTTGTCCCTTTAAAATGGATGCTTCCAGCACAGTATCTTCTCTAGTTGATTTTTGGGCTGTTGTTGTGGATTTTAAAAGTACTTAAAAACCTTTGTAGATTAATCTCACCACTAAAATGTAACCATTGCTGGTGTTTTGTGCATATCTATCTATGTATTTGTAGTTTATCTATCTATGTCTTTGTATTATCTATGTATTTGTAGTTTAAAGTATAATCACAAAAAAGAACTCTTTCTTTTCAAAACTATTCATAGATCCACTTATTTATTTATCCAGTTATACTAGAAAGTGCTTAATATGTGGCAAGTAGACATGCAGCATATTTTTTTAAAAAAGACATGACTACCCTTGTGAAGCTAACAGTCTAGAATTACAAATAATCATGATGTGATAAATGATTCAAAGAAAAATAGCTCCAGGAGAGCAAACAGTAAGGGAAGCTAGCCTATATTGGGAAAGCATTACTGAGAAGATGCTTGAGAGATGTGGACAGTTCAGGTATTCCCTTATTCCTTTTCAACTCTCCAAGAAGTTCTAGGCTTGAGAGCGGGAGGAGCCTGACCTTTCTATTCTCTCTGGTGCCCAGCAGGCTTGGCGCTGGATCACTTAGCTCTGGTCTACTCAGATGTTATTTCATTCTTTTTTTTTTTCTTTTTTCTTGTCAATCATGGAGCTTGAACTCTGGGCCTGGGTGCTGTCCCTCAGCTCTTCAGCTCAAGGCTAACGCTCTACCACTTGAGCTACAGTACCACTTCTGGTTTTCTGGTGGTTTATTGGAGATAAGAGTTTCACAGGCTTTCCTGCCTGAGCTGGCTTTGAACCTTGATGCTCAGATCTCAGCCTCCTGAGTAGCTAGGATTACAGGTGTGAGCCACTGGTGCCTGGCTCGCTGATTCTTTCTATAGTGTTATTCCCCCTTCCATTTCACTAATTTCTGCATTAATCTATATTATTTATTTCCATCTGTTTTGGGTTTGGTTTGTTCTCTCCCCCCCCCCTTTTTTTTTTTAAAGAAATGTAGTATCATAAGGCTATTTATTCAAGTACAGTATGTTACTATCTTCAAATTGCCATGGGGCCTCCTGGGTAGCTAGGATTATAGGCATGAGCCACCAGCACCCAGCTCCAGAAACTTTCCGATTAATCTCTTTATTTCTTCAGTGACCCACATGGCATTCAACAATGTGTTGTTTAGTCTCTATGTGTTTGAATATTTTTTGCTATTGAGCTGTAGTTTAATTTCATTATGGCCTAATAGAATACAGTGAATTATTTCAATTTTCTTGTATTTACTAAGTCTTGCTTTATATGTTTTAGGATATGATCTATTTTGAAGGAAGATCCATATGCTACAGAGAAGAATGTGTATTGTGACATTACTGGATGAAATACTCTGTAGGTAACTGTGAAATCTGTAGGGCTTCCCTCTCCCACTTTTTTTAAAGTTTTTTTTGTCAGTCATAGGGGCTGAACTCTGGGCCTGGGCACTGTCCCTCAGCTCTTTAGCTCAAGGCTAGCGCCCTATCACTTGAGCCAGTGCCACTTCTAGCTTTTTTCAGCTTATGGTCCTGAGGAATCAAACCCAGGGCCTCATGCATGGGAGGCAAGCACTCTACCACTGAGCCAACTTCTCAGCTCCTTTTTCCCACTTTTTAATTAATTTGATTATTATAGAAATACTGTGCTGAGAGATTATGTCAGGTAATGAGTACATTTCCTTTTTTTTTTTTTTTTTGCCAGTCCCAGGGCTTGATCTCAGGTCCTAGGTACTGTCCCTGAGCTTCTTTTTGCTGAAGGCTAGCACTCTACCACTTGACCCACAGCACCACTTCTGGATTGTCTGTTTATGTGGTACTGAAGAATGAACCCAGGGCTTCATGTATGCTAGGCAAACACTCTACCACTAAGCCACCTTCCCAGCCCTACATTTCCTCTTATATAGTGTCTTCTGTTCTCTCATTTCTTCCAGTCCCTCCCTCTCTCTACCCTCAAGTTGTATAGCTCACTTTCATCAGTGTCTGGTGAGTGCCACTGCTGTACTTTTTCACACTTGTTTCATCAAGTACTGTACCCTTTCCCACCCCCGACTCTTCCATAGGATTTTTATGGTGTCATTTAATTCTGGGGTTTCTTTGCTGATCTTTGTTGGAATGACCTATCAGTGAGAGTGAGGTACTGATGGCTCCCACTAATATTGTGCAGGAGGGAGGAGGGTCAATCAATCCTGAGGGTTTAATGAATATGGGTGTACTGATATTTGGTGCATTTATATTAATAATTATAATTTCCTCTTCATCAATCAATGCCTTAATATAAAATGACCTTGTCACTTCTGATTTTAGTTTGAAGTCTGTTTATCAGGCTATTCCTGATGGCTTTTGTTGCTTAGAAGATCATTTTCCATATTTGTCTAGTTGGTGAGACATGTTTCTTGAAAGCAACAAATGGTTGGGTCTTGCTTTTTGATCCATTTAGTTGATTTTGTGCTGCTTAGTTCTTTTCTATACCCGCTGTGCTAATTTACTCTTCTAGTAAGATTTATTCATTTTGATATTTTACTATTTTTTAATTTTTCTTCTGTGGACAGAATTCCTTTAACTTATTTTTGAAGTGCTAGTTCAAAAACTCATAAATTCCTTTGGCTTTTATTATGGAAGTTTTTAATTTTTCCATTAATTATATGTGACAGCTTTACTGGGTACACGAAGTTAGTTTAGTGTTACCTTTCAGGCTTGAGTTGTGTCATTCCATGTTCTACTTGCATTATGTTAAGAAATATGCTATCATCCCAACAGGCTTTCCATTGTTAAGCTACATGCTTCTTCTCCCTTGTAGCTTTCAGAGATTTTTCTTCATTCTGAATATTTTAACTATAATTTGCATAGGGGTATTTCTGGCCTTTCCTGTTTGGTATCCGGTAAGCCTCCTCCACACAGATGACCTTGTCTTTCTCAAGGCAAGCAAATTTTTCTGCTATCATTTAATGAAAAGCATCTCAAAGCTTTTAGTTTGTATCTCTTCTCCCTCCTGTATATCCATAACTCACAAGTTTGGTGTTTTCTTTTTTTTGTTGTCGGTCATGGGGCTTGTCTGAACCTGGGCGCTGTCCCTCAGCTCTTCAGTACAAGGCCAGTGCTCTACCACTTGAGGCATAGCACCACTTCTGGTTTTCTGGTGGTTTACTGGAGATAAGAGTCTCACAGACTTTCCTATCTGGACTGGCTTCTCTTCACACATGTATTACAATTTAATGAAAATTCTATGGCAAAGTGTCTTGTAGGATGTTAAACTGTGACTGCTTCTTGTCCCTAAGCTCCCAAACTTTCTCAAGATGGCAACTCTTGGAGGATCAGGGATCCACAGATTTTCTTAGTTCTCCCAGCCTCGCCTCTCATCGTTGGGTAGTCACTGCCTCCAGGGTGCCTGTGTCAGGATAAGGCTGCAGTTACATACCCTTATCCCACAGCCAGAGTTGGCAATCCCACAGTGAGACCATCTGATTTAACTTTGCATCATTGTTTTTGGTTTCCCCACCCCAGAAGGAACCAGCTCCAAACTTCTTGCTGCTTTTCTTTGGCTGTGGTTCCATGTGTGTAATTTTCTGCCTTCTGCCACTTCCTTTGAGGTTTCCAACTTTCTTTGACCCTTTCTTCTCTCAGAATCTGATTTCATTGTGTCACTCGATTCTTCTCATTCACAGAGTGAAAATGGCAGATACTTCTGATCCATCCTGTTGACCTCTTTTAAACCAATTAACTTCCTTTCTTTCTCTTTCTTCCCTTCTTTCCCTCCCTCCTTCCCTCCTTTCCTTCCTTCTTTCTCTTCCTTCCCTCCCCTTCCTTTTCTTTCTTCTCTTACCCTCTCTTTCTTTTTGGTGGCATGGGTTTAGACCCAGGAGCCTTACCACCCCAGCCACACCCACAGACATTTTTGCTTTTAGTTATTTTTCAAGTAGGGTCTGGTGGGGTTTTGCCTGCATGGGCCTCAGACTTTGGTCCTTTTACTTGGATGGGATGACTGGAATATGCAACACACTATACACCTAAAAAGAGGGTATTAGGACTGATCTATCAAGGTGAGACCGTGTAAAGGCCAAGAGAAGATAACTAATTAAAAATCCAGGGGGCTGGGAAGGTGGCTCAGTGGTAGAGTGCTTGCCTTTCATGCCTGAGGCCCTGGGTTCGATTCCTCAGCACCACATTAAGCAAAAAGAAAAAAGCCGGAAGTGGCGCTGTGGCTCAAGTGGTAGAGTGCTAGCCTTGAGCTGAAGAGCTGAGGGACAGCGCCCAGGCCCAGAGTTCAGGCCCCACGACCGGACCCAAAAAAATAAAAAAATAAAAAATAAATAAATAAAAATCCAGAACATAGGCTCAGCAGAAACCTAATCCTGGTGGGTACTGATGCAAGACTTCTAGTCTCAAAAGTCATGAGAAAACAATTTTAGTTGGTTAAGCTAATCAATCTATGGTACTTTCTTATGAAGCCCGGGTAAAATAATATATGCTTAAAAAATCTCAGGGGCTGGGATGTAGCTCAGTGGCAAAGCACTTGCCTAGCAAGTGCAACGTCCTGGGTTTGATCCCCAGTACCAAAAAAGAAAAGACAAAAAAAAAAAAAATCTTCTCAGATTTAGCAGTCTTTTAATACCGCTAGGCTTTGAAGTACAGTTGATAAATGTCACCTTTCTAGTAATTTTTTCATCTTCATCTGTAAATTTTAATTTTAGGACTTAAGAGCATACTTAAATTTTAAAGAAAAGTTGCAAAGATAGTAGGAGTTTTCTTGTATACTTCACCACTTTACCCACCTGTAAACACTTTACAATTTTTTATTTTAATTTTTGGGTGCCTTATACCCTCTCAGCTTGCTTGGCCATCTGAATAAACACAAAAGTAGATCCATTCTTCACACTACATATCAGAAGAGTTTCCAAATGGATCAAAATCTAAATGTAAAAAATGGCAACACAGTGTCCATTTCTATTACTATTCTCCCAGGGGCTTGGAGGGGTGGCTGATTCTAGGCTTGTGGTAGAAAATATACAAGATAGGTTGGAAATACCTCTTAGTGGCAGAAAGTAAAGATATGCTGTAACTCTCCAGTCATGCCTCCAGATCTGCTTTTTGCTGGCAATTTTGGGGGTGGAATCTCATGGAATTTCCTGCCCAGGCTGTTTTTGAACACAGTCCTCCTAAGTCAGGCTCCTGAGGAGTTAGGATTATAGCCCAGCCAACCTTTGAACATTTTATACTGCCATAGTACATTTGTGAACATGAAGAAACCAACATTGATGAATTGCTATAAAGTAAATCACTATCATCCAAATATCAGCCTCCTGAGTAGCTAACATTACAGGTATGAGCCACGTATGTCCAACTTTATTTTGCCTTTTGATAGAACTCTGTTAAGCATTGTAACACTTTCAGGCAGAAGGACCTTACTTTGATCATTTTATTAATTTCTAGTGTTACTGTATTATGATTAGGGAATATTGTACTAATTCTGCTTTTGGATTTTATGGAAAATTTTTTTGTAGTCCAAGTATGGGCAAGTATGTGAAGCTTTACAAGTTTTAGAAAAAAAGATACATTCTTCTCTGTTGTAAAGGTGCTTTAACATATTTAGGCATCTTAATCTCAGTGTTGAAGTATCTCTTCATTTCTCTTTCTTGTATCTTTTATAATTACTATTTAATGAAAGTTGCAGTTATTTAATGTATATTCATGATGATTATATAGAGTAAATTGTTCTATTGTTATGAGTTTGCATCAAGACCTTGTCTCAAAAACACAAAAAATTGAATTGAGGCTCACACCTGTAATCCTAGCTACTCAGGAGGCTGAGATCTGAAGGTCATGGTTTGAAGGCCAGCACAGACTCTTATTTCCAATTAACCACCAAAAAGCCAGAAGTAGTAGAGTCCTAGCCTTGAACAAAAAAGCATAGGTATGGTCCCTGAGTTCACACCCCAGGACTGTCACAGAAAGACTAAAAGCAAAAGAACAAAAAGTTGAGTTGAAAATCACACTGTGATTTCTTATTCCAACCTAAGTGTCCCTAACCTGTGTTTGCATTTACCACTGCAGAACAAGGAGTGATCCCCAGGGAGCTGAATTAACCCTGTAGCATTTTACCTGGGAGAGCCCAATGTTATAAGCTGTACTGACTTCTTCTGTTTAATGCTCTCTGGTCTGAATTCTACTTAGTTGGATAATGTAAGTTCTTTTGTTTGTATTTACCTAGTATACATTTGCCAGCCCATCCTTTTTTTTATTTTTTTATTTTATTTTTATTGTAAAGATACTATACAGAGGGTTACAGTTACATGAGTGAGGTAATGAGTACACTTCCTCTTGAACATTGTTACCCCCTCCATTGTTTTCCCCCTACCATCCCCTCCCTCCCTCCCTTCCCCGAGGTTCTTTTTTTTTTTTTTTTTTTTTTTTTTTTGATTGTGATTAAGTGATTACTTAATTTCCGGAAATTCACAGTATTGTGGAATAAAAAAATGATGCTCATTTAAAGTCACAAGTTCATTCTAACTTTCCTGGAGCAAATTGTCTATCACAGTCTGTAATATATAACGGTGCTCACATGTTATATACCATATATGTGATCAGCAGCATGGGGATATTTGGTAGTGGTTCAACCAGATGAGTGGGAGTTCTTTGTTTCTTAAGTCCTGTTAGTTTTGTCATATCACCTAACATTTTGGATTTATCATCCACTTATCAGGGAGACCATGTACTGTTTGTCTCTTCGTTCTTGGCTTACCTCGCTCAACATGATTCCTTCTAGCTCCATCCATTTCCCTGCAAATGCCATTATTTTGTCATTTCTAATGGCTGCATAATATTCCACTGTGTATAGATACCACAATTTTTGGATCCATTCATCTGTGGTGGGGCATCTAGGTTGTTTCCATATCCTAGCTATTGTGAACAGTGCTGCAATAAACATGGAGGTGCACGTGTCCTTGTATATTGGTTCCTGTTGTTCAGAAGCCCATCCTTTTATTTTCATTTTTTCAACTTGTAGTTTACAACCTTTCTGAATTGTTTGAAGACTTTTATATAGGATGTATTTTATGCAAATAAATAACTTTGTAATTACTTTAATAATACACATCATAAATGAACTTTGAAGAGTATGCTAAATGAAGTCAGACACCAGCAGTCATATATTATATAAAACTTCTGGAATAGTACCACCTAATTCATCTTATTCTTAGCCATATGGGTCACACAGCTCTAAAAGCTACTATTTATAGAAACTATTGTTAAAATAAAAAATCCAGGCCAATACCAGTATAAATCCTCATTGTCCTACATTGAGATAAGTTGCCAACTCTGCCTTTAGGTGCAATATCTAGTAGAACAGTCAAGTTCACATAATGGCTCTGCTCTTCAGTGACCTACAGTGACAGTGCCTTTACCCAGGGAAACAGCTAGAGGAAAACTTTTCAGTACTTCACATACTTAATGTTTTTTTTAATTTAATTTTATTTTATTTGTGAACATACTGTACAGAGGAGTTACAATTACATGGGCAGGATAATGCGTACATTTCTTACCAAGCATTGCAGCCTCCTCCTTTGGTTTACCCTTCACATCCCTTCCCAGCCTCCCCCCTCCCCCCCAATCCCAATCCTTCTCCTTCCCCCCTTCCCCCCCCCCCCACACCGACGTTGTAAAGCTCATTTTGGACATGACAACTTGTACTTCTCATTGTTGCAACAGGTCCGCCTGTATCCTTAAACAACTGGTTTTTCCCCATCTCCTCCACAAGTTATACTGACATCAAATATAGTGAAAGCAGGGGTTATACTGTGGGGGAGGGACATACAAAGCAACAAAGAGATAATCTTATAAATGCGTTAGAAACACATGCATGAAAGAAAAAAACATTAAAATACATATCTAAGGGTTCATTTTCCTGACATTACATTATCTGACCTTTTCCGCTTGACTCATACATATACTAGATATTGCAAATAAGGGAAACCATGGGACCTATCACATACTTAATGTTAAGTTTTAGTGATAAGTACATTTTAGAAAAAAAATTCTCACAGGTAAATTTGATTTCTAATGCATGCTGTTTGTATTCATTTTTTCTTTAAATGGTCTTTTTTATTTTTTTTAGATGAAGCCTTGCCTAACTAAAGGCTGGCCTCCAACTTACTATCCTTCTGCATTGGCATCCCAACAATTACAGGGATATGCTGCCATGCTCAGTTATAATTGCAATTTTTAGTCAATTTTTAATGACAAAATCTATGCATTTTAGTTAAACTGCCTATGATGTGACTAGAGACATATATTTGATATTAAGCAGTAAGCAATCTGAGATGCTAGATTTTTATCACATTCTGCTATATTTGTAAACAAAGACAAATGTGGCTATAAGATTATAATTGTAAAAAGATTGTGGATGCCACACCTAACATTTTAAAACAAAGTTGTTTGCTTTGGGGTATTAATTCCCTTCTCCCTATTCTTCTCTTTCCTTCTTTTGGGAAATCCTCATTTTGAGTCACGTGAATTACCAAAATAGCTTCCTTAGCCATTTTGAAATTCCACACTATCTTCAACCCCATGTGGACAACTTTCTGCCATTAAAAGGTTTTGATGAAATGGATGATTCCAGGGTGGGGCAGCGAACACACAGACTAAAGCCAGCAAGCAAAAGACCACTCTTTCTTACATGGGTCATATTCAAAGGATCCAGAAGCCAACTTGAATGGGCCCTTGCTAGCCAAAGCAGAGCCACTTTTGAGTTCATTTGGGCCTTACAATAGTAATGAATATTCTACTAAATAAAACAGAAATCCACAGTTCTATATTCATCTCACTGAGTAGCTCAGTTAATTGAAAGCTGGGTGAATAAAAATGAAAATATTTACAAAGTTTCCTCATGTCTATACCCAAGGAAGGAACAGTTGTGAAGGAATAAAAGCGGCATTGTAGCAGAGTAGATGGCAGATTAAATGAGTTATCAAGATGAATACCATGAATGACTGAAATCACTAAATGATAACTTTAAGTGAAAAGAATATGGCACCACTTCTGCCACACCCCTGCTGCTCTAGTTATCTCTGGTGGCTTAACAAACCACTCTAAACAACACTAACGTGCTCACAGATTCTGTGGGTCACAATTTGCTTGATCTGCAGCAGAGTTGTCTCTATTCCAAATGTCTGGGGCCCACACTGGAAGACTACAACTTCTATGGATAGGAGTGACTGAAACAATTGAAGAATATAATCATTTGGAAGGTTTTGTTTTTTAGTACTAGAGTTTGAACTCAAGGTCTCCCACTTTCTAGACAGCCATTTTGTCACCTGAGCCATGCCCTCAGCCTTTTTATTTTGGCCCTGTGTTCTTGCCCAGGTCAGGATTAGACCTCAATACTCCTACCTTATTTACTACCTAGCTGTATATACCACCCTACCCTGCATATTTGTTGAAATTTTATCTAACGTTGCAGGGTGTGACCTCAAACTTCAATTCTCTTTATCTCTGCCTCCCAGAGTTGCTAGGATTACACATGAAGTCACTGTGCACAACCTGGAGGCTTCACTCAGTTGTTCAGGCCATCAATGAAGCTAGGATTATAGGCAGGAGCCACTGCCATCCAGCTGTTTTCATTTTCTCTCTCTTTTCCTCTCCTTCCCTCCCTCTCTCCCTCCTTCTCTCCCTCCTTCCCCCCCTCTCATTCCCTCTCTCTCTCTCTATCTCTCCTTCCCCTTTCTGGTTTTTTTTTGTGTGCTGGTTAATTGGAGATAGGTCTCATACACACTCTCCTCCCCAGGCAGGCTTTGAACCACAATGCTCAGATCTTGGGCTCCTAAGTAGCTAGGATTACAGACATGAGCCACTGAACCTGGCCGTGTTTGCTTTTTCATAGCAGTGTCATTCAAACAGCATTTTTAAAATTTATTTTACTTTTTATAGGTTTAAAACTTTGTTTTATGCTTCACGTTATATTCAAGAAATACTTTCCTACCCTAGATAACCAAGATTTTTCTTCTGTTTTCTTTACAAGTTTTACATTTCTTCTGTTTTTAATAGCTTCATATTTAGATCTATGATCTGTTTTGAATTATTCTCCCATGGTACAAGGTGTGAGTTGACAGGTTAAAGGTCTTTTTGTTTTCTTCACCAAAATGTCCTGGGCTATGAAGATATAGTTTAGTGGTAGAGCTCTTGACTAACATGCTCAAGGACTTGGGTTTGATCCCCATCACTATGAAGAAAAAACAAAGATGTTCAGTTATTCCAGCATCCTGTGCTTCTAATATTTGTAGTTTTAAAGACAGGGCTTGCTAGATATCCGAGTCTGACCTCACACTTGATATGTAGCACAGGCTAGCCTTGAATTCACAATCCTACTTCCTCAGCCTTCCATTTGCTAAGATTGCATACATGTATCACCACACTGGCTCTTTTTCATTATCTTTTATAGCTTTGCATTGAAGAAACTATGTAGAATCCACAAAAAGAAACCTTCTAGTTTGGGTGTGACAATCCTATAGATGGAGGTGGAAGCTTTAGGCTTTCCATTGCATAGAATGGGTAGATACTCAGAAAGAACTGTCTCTGTTCTCTAGGCAAAGACAACCAGGACTAACTTTGGCTGATCAAGTTGAGCAAGAGAGAAGACACATCACAGGGAATCATAGAGTATCTCAGTAATAAGGTAGTTTCTACCTGGGTGTTAAGTTTTCTTTTTTAAAATTATATTGGGCAGTTGAACTCAGGACCTTGTGCTTGTCAAGAAGGTGGTGGACTGTGTCAAGCCACTCTGTTACCCTCTTTTGTGTTTATTTTTGACAAAGCGTCTTTATTTATGCCCAGGCTTACCTAGACTGCAGTCTCCTCCCACTGTGTTTCCTCATGTTGCTGGGATGACAGGCATAGGCTCCTATGCCCAGTCATTGGTTGAGATAGTCTCACAAACTATTTTGACTGGGTAGGCAGGCCTTGAACAGCAATAAGCCAATCTCTACCACCCAAGTAGCTAGGATTATAGACTTAGGCCACTGCACCCAGATGCCAGATATGTTAGTTGTTGGTTTGTTTTATTGTTTTTGTGCTAGTCCTGGAGTTTGAACACAGGGCGTGGGTGCTGTCCCTTGAGATTTTTTTTTTGTTCAAGGCTAGCACTCTACCATTTGAGCCATACCTCCACTTCTGGCTTTTTGAGGTGGTTAAGAGTCTCACTGGTCTTTCCTGCCTGGGCTTGAACCATGATCCTAAAATTTTGGCCTCCTAAGTCACTGGAATTGCAGGTGTGAGCCACTGGTGCCTGGCGTGTTAGATGTTTGATAGAAGGCTTAAGAGAAGTAGAACTTTGGGCTGGGAAGGTGGCTCAGTGGTAGAGCGCTTGCCTTGCATGCCTGAGGCCCTGGGTTCAATTCCTCAGCACCACATAAGCAAAAAGAAAAAAGCTGGAAGTGGCGCTGTGGCTCAAGTGGTAGAGCACTAGCCTTGAGCTGAAGAGCTGAGGGACAGTGCCCAGGCCCAGAGTTCAGGCCCAACGACCGCACACCCCCCCCCCAAAAAAAAAACAAACAAAAAAAAGAGAAGTAGAACTTTGATCTATACTATAGTTCAGATACTGTCTGGAAGCAGGAGAAATTCTGTGATTGGTTATTTTGATAAATCTTATTTGCAAAGAAGGAAGGTTAGAATGAGCAGTGAAGAAGTAACAACTATTGTATTAGTTTGGTGTTTTCATTTTGTATATCCCATTTGGTAGCTTGGAAAACACTCAAAATTTTGTCAATGTTCATACATGATTGCAAAGTAGTCTTATTTTTGTTCTGACCATCATGATTGTGGATTGTTGATGTTCTCTGAAATTACTTCTGTTCAACAAAACACCAAGTCTAGCTCTGCCACGTAAGCTGCTAGCAACACTAAGACCTCGTAGAGTACTGGGCCATTTACAAACATATGGGACTAATTTTCTTTCTCTCAGAACACAGTGGTTAAAAAAAAAACTGGGTTTGTCTTGGGAATGTGGCTTAGTGGTAGAGTGTTTGCCTAGCATGCACGAAGCCTAGGTTCAATTCCTCAGTACTATGTAAACAGAAAAAGCCAGAAGTGGCACTGTGGGTCAAGTGGTAGAGTGCTAGCCTTAAGCAAAAGAAGTTCAAAGACAGTGCCCAGGCCCTGAGTTCAAAGCCGCAGGACTGGCAAACCAAATAACAACTGGGTTTTGGAATTAGACTAAATCAAGAACCTCATCTTCAACAAATGAGCAGGGGATAAATTACCTAATTTTTCCATGCCTCAATATTTTGTATGAATATAGGACATATTTGTCTTATTGTTAAAAGAAATGAGATGACACAGGCTAACAGCTTGCATTAAATAAACTATAGCTATTAGTAGTAGTAGTAACAGAAAAATCAAGAATACTGAAGTAAAGAAAGGAAAATTTAAAAAAATTCCAGGTAATTGTCAAGACTTAACAAAAAAAATTGAGGACAAAAATACACTTTTACATTGGATGACAAACTCTAGTAAGCTGCTGTCTAGCTAATGTTAAAAGGCTAGGAGAGCTAGGCCTGGAGGCACTTTATTATATGTACTTGGTGGAGGAAGATGCATTGAGTCAAGGCCTTGTAAGGTTACAAAGTACTCTCAAAAATCCAAAAACAAAAACAAGCCAAGATAATGTTTTACCTTCACGAGTCACTAGCGCTTGACTTGGAAAAGTTGTTTTTTTTTTGTTTGTTTTGGTTGTGGGGCCTGAACTCTGGGCCTAGACAGTCTCTCAACTCTTCAGCTCAAGGCTAGCGTTCTACCACTTGAGCCACAGCACCACTTCCGGTTTTTTCTGCTTATGTGGTGCTGAGGAATCGAACCCAGGGCCTCAGGCATGCAAGGCAAGGGCTCTACCACTGAGCCACCTTCCCAGCCCTTAGAAAAGATTTTTTAATAAGGATTTTTTTTACTTCGTGCATATGTTTTGATTTTTTTTTTGGTTTTGTTTTGCTGCCTGTGTATTATTTTGACTTGCTGCTTGTGAAAGGGAGGATACCACATCAGTGTCCAACCCCACAGTTTATATAAAGCCATTCACACCCACCAGTTTTGGATCAAAACAAACAAACAAACAACAACAACAAAAACCAGGGTGGATTTAGCCTCATCATTTTATGGATATAGAAAACGATCAGAGAAAAGTGAGTAGCATTTGTCTGGTCTGGCAGGCTTTGTGCAATGTATCTTTTGGGACCCCCCCCCCCAACCCCTGTCATGGAAGCGCTAGGTAACACTGCTGGAACCTCAGGCCGGAGCTGCGCTGGACAAGTCACGTCCACAGACAACTCCCTCTTCCCGCTGCCTGGCCGGGGCAGCCCCCCTCCACCCCCGCCCCCTCCATCCCCCTCCACCCCCCTGGGACCACCCGAGGCCCTCTGGGTGGGAGAGGGCGCCCGCAAGTTCCAAGCCACTCCTTCCCTTTGCACGAATCCCACGTGCACAAGGAAAACCAGGCGCGGGGGCTCACGCCCGTCACCCCAGCTACACGGGAGGCGGCGGAGGGGCCGAGGATCACGGTGCGAAACCAGCCCGGGTAGAAAAGTTCGGGGGACTCGTCTCCCCCGTTCACCTGCGGCTCGAGCGGCCGAGCGCTGGCCGTAGAGAAAGCTCAGGCGCAGGCAGCTAGCTCCCAGGCCCGGAGACCAGCCTCCGGGACCCGCACCAAACCAACCACGCAGCTCTGCAGGCAAGACCGCGTCCTCACCCCCATCGCCGGGTCCCCCGGCGCGGACGCCCCGACGTGCGCGGCGGCGAGCAGGCCCGGCTCCCCACTCCCCGAGGGAACGCAGCTACGGCTCCCGGGGTGAAGACCGAGCACCGAGAAACGGCCGACGCCCCGGGAGAGGGCTCCAAATACCAAATACCGTTACTCGACGGAGGAACCCAAAACAAAACACAAACCACCTCTGACAGGAGTCGCAAAACGAGATCCGGGTCTTTAAGGGGGGCCGCTGGCGCGTCTCCCAGGCTGCGCCCCTCGCTCAGTTCTGATTGGGCAGTGGGAAAAAAAGGGGCGGGAAGAGAGGAGAGAGAGAGAGAGAGAGAGAGAGAGAGAGAGAGAAAGAGAGAGGCGCGCGCGCAGGCGGGCTGGGGGCTGCTGGGAGGGGCTGGGCCTCTGGAGAAACGGGTGGGCGCGCGAGGGGGGGGAGGTGGGCTCCGGTGCGCGTGCGCGCGCGCTCGAGCGCGTCGGCGCTGGAGCCGCGGGAGGAGGCGGGGGCAGAGGAGGCTGCGGAGGGGGCGGGTCTCGCCGGGCGCCACGTCCGCAGCCAGAGGCCGCCTTCGCCGCCGTCCCCGCCGCCTTCGCTGCCACCGCCGCCCGAGTCTTCTGGCCTCACAATCCGAGAGGAGTCCTGGGGCTGTGCCACCGCCGCTGCCTCCCTCCCAGGCCGCCCCAGCCCGGCCTCGGCACCCCGGCGCCGGCCCCGACCCCGCGGTGAGTGGGGGGCCGGGGGGGGGGGGGGGCGAGGGCGCCGGCCTGGCTTCCTGCCCTTGTCGCCCTCGAAGCCTCGGGTCAGCGCCCTGCACCTCACCTGCTCCCTCCGCGGCCCCGGCCTGGGCCTTTTCCGTGGGTGTGTGTGTGGGGGGGAAGGAACTGAGCGGGAAAAAAGGGGGTGCGGGATGAAGTTGGGGCGGATGGAGCCCCGGCGGCGGGGCCACCCCTCCTCCCGGGCCGGACGCCCCGCACCCAGCCGCCTGACTCGGCTGTCAGGCCGGGCCGGGGAGGGGGTTCCGGGAGAGAGCCGTGCGTGGGAGGGGGAGGGCGGCGGCGGCGGGTGCCCGGCCGCTCCGGACCCGGCCCGGTGATCGACGGCCCCCTCCGGGTTCACGAACACGAGGCTCGCCCTCCCACCCCCCGCGCCTCCCCCGTGGCGGCTCCCAGCGCCCTTCCCCCGTGGGGGAGGCTGCGCTCCCACGCCCGCCCGGAACCTGCGAGTGCGCGGATGGAGGGGGGCGCCGAGCCCCGCGTCGCCTCCCCCCTCCGGAGGGTGGAGGGGAGAGGGGAACCGAGGCCGCCGGGCACACGCACGCCCCCCCCCCGAGACCCCCTCCGCTTGCAGTCGGATTTCCGGAACCCCGGGGTGGGTGTGGGGTGCCCCGCGTGGGAGCGGGAGGGAAGAAGGAGGTGCCCGGCCGCGGCGCCCGCGGGGTCATTTTCTGTCTCTCCTGCCACGTCACTCCCGCGGCCAAAGGAAAGAAAGAGCCGCGCCGACGCCTGGAGGGAAGCGGCGGAGGGCGAGGGGCAGCTGCGGAGCCGCAAACACCTGGAGGATGTGTCGCACCTCGGTGCACACTGCTCGGTGCCCAGGGGAAACACGGTGGGGATTCTCCGCGGTCGTGGAAGCCTTGAGATTAACTCCCACTGGTGTGGAGGTGCACAAGGACTAGCCCAGAAATGGTGGTAACGACACCCAGGTGTGTGTTTCCATGTCACAGACACACACAGGCATCCTCTTCGGTCTTTGTGTCAGAGACCAAGTTCGATTAAAAAAAACAAAAAAACTCTCCACATATAGGAAGCTTTGTTGGAAAAGTTTAAATGCTTTCTATGAATGCGATCTTTTTTTTAATAGTTTAAATTCTAGGAAAATCTTTACCTTTCTTTGTTTCAGTAACTGGGTGTGTTTGCTCCTTTCCTACTTCCTGATGAGCTCTCACTGGGTAATAGATAAACATCTGAAGAAGAGGGTCTTTGGGTGGGGCCTGGCCTTTCACCTCTGTGGGTCTCAGCTACTTGAAGGATTTCAGTTGAAGGCCAGCCCTGGCAAAAAGTTACAGGGATTCCTCTCCTCTTAACAAACTAGCCAGATGTGGCAAGTCCCAGCCTCCTGATCCCAACTAAGCAGGGGCTATAATGTAGGTAGAAGGATTGGGGTCCCAGATTGTCCTAGACAAAAAGTGGCAGAGTATGAGAAAAAACTAAATCCAAAAGGACTGGAAAGGGATGGGGGTTCAAGTGATAGAGGACATTCCTCATTGCAAGCAAAAAAGTCCCGAGTTTAAACCAAGTATTGCAAAAAAACAAAAAACAAAAAAAGGGGGGTCTTTGTATGCTTGTTCTGAACCCAACAGTGTAAGAGGAATGCAGATTGCATGATTTAGTGAAGATGACTCAGGTACTGGTTTTGGTGTCAATGCTATTTTAATTTGATTTAATGTTTCCTTTGATATTGTCATGTCATCCATGTGCCCTTACAAGTTTTACTAATAGATTACTTTTTCTCCCTTGCCAGCCTCATGCCTTGTTTGTAGTTTGTTGTTCATTTTATGGGAGGGTCACCTTTACAAGCAGCAAATTCAGTACAACTAGATGATTCTAAAAACAGTAAGGTAGTGTCTTAGTATACACTGATTCTTGCTATATGTGTTTAGAGCTCTGTTGTCCAAATGTCCAAATGCTACTCAGGATGCTGAGATAGAGGATTGCAGTTCAAAGCCAGCTGGGGCAGGAATGTCCCTGAGACTCTTATCTCCAATAAACTACTCAGAAAAAAATGGGAAGTGGGGCTGTGGCTGAAGCAGTAGAATGCTAGCCTTGAGCACAAAGAGGCTCAGGGACTGCACACCCGGCCCTGAGTTAAGCCCCGGGACAAGTATAAAAAAACAACAACCTGAAAGAGTGAGGATGTGAGATGTGTATAGCACATCTAGGAGGGTTTAGCTTCTTAATTCAGTCTTTTTTTGTAAATAGGAAAATTAACTTGTTGATGAATAACATTTTGAAGCATCTTTGACAGTAAACTCTAGTGTACTGTGTTTTGTGCTTGAGTTCATACCAAGTGTTAGTGTGATTATATTTCCTTGGTACTTTAGAAGGGTGGTAACCATAGGCAGATTTGTATGCTGTCTTTAGACTGTTTTCATCACACACAAAAAGCTTCAATTTATATATTAGATGTTACTGAAACCCACAAACAACATTGATTCATCAGTAATTTTAGGCTTCTCTTGAAAAAAAAAACAGAGGTTTCCATGAGGCGTTTGTTTACTTATTTCTATTATTGGAATAAATTACCCTCTAGGGAATAGTGTTGTTATTAATATTTGCTGAATACATCTGCCAGCTGCTATCTTTGATGCTATTGTACTGGATAAATTATTCCCTGGCCCTTCCCCCTGAAACTAACTGCTGATGAATTTGCTGTCATGCTATATATACAGTTACAGTAAATAAGTCTTTCACATTGCACAGATTTTTATAAACACACATGCAAGAAGTTTTAGTTTGCATTGTAATAGTTTGTCCACATATCAGGACGTAAAGACAAAACATAAAAAACATACTTTGCTTTGGTCTAAAGGCTCTTGTCCATCATTTCCAGTGCCTTAGGAGTTCCTAAAGAACAGTTCCTGGGAAGTGGAGCTGTGGCTCAAGTGGTAGAGTGTTAGCCTTGAGCAAAAGACCCTGAGTTCAAGCCCCACAACCGACCAAAAAATGTGATATGCAGAGAACAGTTCCTGCATGTTCTTAAATGAATAATTGATTAAAGTTGTACATATTGAGATAAGGTATTGTTGCTAATTGTGAACTTTAGTTTTGTGTAAAACCTTAAGTGCTAAACAGGATAGCCCTACAACATACAAAATAATAACATTTTTCAAAATGTCATTTTGACTGTTCATTAGTACTAGTTCCCATGTGTATGCTTTTAAAATTTTATCCGCAGAGTATTTTTCAGGTGATTAGGAGTATGTTTATTTTCACAAGTCTCAGTTTAAGACAAACAGCTGTACTGCAGTGGTGGTGGTGAGGAGGGTACACTTGTGTATGAGTGTGCCAATCCTAAGGCTTAAACCAAGGGCCTGAGCTCTGGGCACTGTCCCTGAGATTTTTTGCTCTACCACTTGAGCCACAGCTTCACTTTCAGCTTTTTGGTAGTTTAATTTGGCAATAAGAGTTTCATGGCCAGGCACCAGTGATTCACGCCTGTAATATTAGCTACTCAGGAGGCTGAGATCTGAGGATCGAGGTTCAAAGCCAGCCCAGGCAGGAAAGTCTGTGAGACTCTTATCTCCAGGAAACCACTAGAAAAACCTCAACTGGTGCTGTGGCTCAAGCGGTAGAGTGCTCACCTTGAGCTGAATTGCTGAGGGATAGCGCCCAAGCCCAGAGTACAAGGCCCACAGCCAGGGGGGGAAAAAAAAAAGAATTTCATGGACTGTCCTGTACAGGTTGGCTTTGAACCTTGATCTTCAGATCTCAGCTAGGATTATAGGTATGAACCACCCACCAATGTCAGCATAGTAGTAACACTCTTTCCCAGATTTTGCTTTCCCAGGTTTACTTACCATGGGCAATCATGGGCCATATCTCTAGTCTTTGAGAATGTACTTTGAAGCAGTGAAACTTCTTTTTTTTTTTTTTTTTTTTGTCAATTGTGGGGCCTGAACTCTGGGCCTGGGCGCTCTTCCTCAGCTCTTCAGCTCAAGGCGAGCACTCTACCACTTGAGCCACAGCGCCACTTCTGGCTTTTTCTGCTTATGTGGTGCTAAGGAATTGAAACCAGGGCCTCATGAATGCAAGGCAAGGCACTCTACCACTGAGCCACCTTCCCAGCCTAGCAGTGAAATATCTTTAAAAAAAAAATTCCCATGTTTTCATTTTGCTTTTTGCTCTGTGTAGACTTAAAAATAAAGTGTTTTAAATAACTGTGGATTAAAATATACACATCATGTCTATTTTGTGGCTTCTGGAAGCCACTAGATACCACTGCCTACTCATTAAGCACAAAACTAGCTTGGGATTTGTTTTCTTCCTTCCCTTCCCTATTTTTTCCTCCCTTTCTAACTAAAGACTCCAACCAAATGTTGATACATGTATTTTCTTTTCTTTCTTTTTTTTTTAACTTGTCCTGGGGCCCTGGGTACTTGAGCCAATATGTGCTCAAGACTAGCACTCTACCACTTGAGCCACACCACTACTTCTGCCTTTTTCTGAGCAGTTTATTAGAGGTAAGAGTGTGATGGACTTTTCTGCACAGGCTGGCTTCAAACCACAATCCTCACATCTCAGTCTCCCAAGTAGCTAGGATTATAGGTATGAGCCACTGGTGCCCAGCTTGCTATACCTATTTTCTAGAGATGCTTAATGTTAGCGTGGTTACAAATATTTTTGTCCTATGTGTTTTCACAAAAATACTCAAAGTATGAATAAGATATTGAAATTACAAAAGTAGTAATCAGAGGAGAAATCTTAAGGGAATATAGAGGAGTATAGGGGGGAGAATAGGTACAACTATGCAGCCAAAGAAACCCTACCTAGTTTTCTTTTTCTTTTTCTTTTTTTTGTTGGTCATGGGGCCTGAACTCCAGGCCTGGGCTCTGTCCCTCAGCTCTTCAGCTCAAGGCTAGCGCTCTACCACTTGAGCCACGGCACCACTTCCAGCTTTTTCTGCTAATGTGTTGTTGAGGAATCAAACCCAGGGCCTCATGCATGCAAGGCAAGCACTCTATCCCTGAGCCACCTTCCCAGCCCCACCCTATCTAGTTAGGCTGGCAGTTTAAATACAAGCCTTCTCAAAGCCAAAAAGAGAAGAGACACACCATATACTTCTATCTTTTAAGTTGAAAAAGGTACAAATCCCAAAGAAAACTTACTAATTTTTGAAGGAAATGACATTTTATGAATATTTAAATGCCTTTAAAGAAATGACCTAGAGGGCTGGGAAGGTGGCTCAGTGGTAGAGCGCTTGCCTTGCATGCATGAAGCCCTGGGTTCAATTCCTCAGCACCACATAAACAAAAAGAAAAAAGCCGGAAGTGGTGCTGTGGCTCAAGTGGTAGAGCGCTAGCTTTGAGCTGAAGAGCTGAGAGACAGCGCCCAGGCCCAGAGTTCAGGCCCCACAACCAAAAAAAAAAAAGAAATGACCTAGATATATAGCGTTCCACATTAGATCTATGCAGTGATATGGCGAGTAGTGTCCTTAACAATATTGCACAGCTAATGTAGTAATAGTCCCCATAAAGCTATTTGTCCAGTGTTTCTTGCCATAGGCAATAATAGTCCTTGTCATAACTGAGACCAGGTGAATTTGAAAGAATACAATTGATGGTAGGTCATGTGTGTAATTCATTACTTGTATGGTAGAGATCAGTGTAGGCAGTTAGCAAGACTTCATCTCAGCAACTAAGCGAGCCTGTAATTCTAGCTGTAGAGGCGGTCGGAGGATTAATGTCCAGCACCAGCTGCACGTAAACATGAGGGTCCTATCTGAAAAAACTAAAAAGGGCTAGCAAGCATAAGGTGTTGAGTTCAAACTCTCAGTATCACAAAAAAGAAAGTATTTTTGAAATCCTTGGTTTCCAAGGCCTATTTTTTATTTATAAAAGTAGTACATGTTTATAGCAGAAAATTATAATTACTTCATATGCATTTGTAAATGTCTGTCTGTATGTATTTAGAAATACCCTAGCATGGCAGGCATTTTCCACCTTTTGTACCTAAAACAATGATTAGCCTAATTATGACTTGTTAATTAGTGTTACATTGTTAGTACAATATCCTTCATATCTCTTTTTTTTTTTTTTTTTTTGTCGGTAGTGGGGCTTGAACTCTGGGCCTGGGCGTTGTCCCTTAGCTCTTCAGCTCAAGGCGAGTGCTCTACCACTTGAGCTACAGCGCCACTTCCGGTTTTCTGGTGGTTTTATTGGAGATAGGAGTCTCACGGTCTCTCCTGCCCGGGCTGGCTTTGAACCGTGATCCTCAGATCTCAGCCTCCTGAGTAGCTAGGATTACAGGCGTGAGCCACCAGCGCCCGGCTCCTTCATATCTCTTGTCTGCATACTGTTACAATAATTTAGGCTTTAAGAATGTATTACCAAGAAATGTTTAGTTGACTGTTAGCTCTAGTTTTTTTTTGTTTTTTTGTTTTGTTTTGTCAAGACAGTTTATCATAAAAGACACTTTGGAGCTGGGTGCTGGGACTTACGCCTATAATTTTAGCTATTCTTAGCTGAGATCTGAACATACCAGTTCAAAGCCAACCCAGGCAGGAAAGTCCATGAGACTCCTATCTCTGATGAACCACCAGAAAACCAGAAGTAGAATTATGGCTCAAATGGTAGAATGCCAGTCTTAACTGAAAAAGCTAAGGGAAAAGCGCCCAGACCCTGAATTCAAGCACTAGTACCAGCACAGAAAAAAAAACCAAAAAACTAACCCAAGGGCTTTGCATGGTAAGCAAACACCTTACACTGTGCTACATCCCTAGCCCTAAAATGTGAAGTTGCTTTTCTTTTTTCTATTTGTGGTGCTGGAGGACAAACCTAGAGCTACTCTCAGCCACTTCAGATGAAATAGTCCTGTGGTAGATGTTTTAAAATGTTATTTATCTGAGAAAAGTTAATTAAGTCTTAATGTGTGCAAGGTAGTAGGCTCAACATGAAATATGTTTGTATGGATTGCTTTTTTTTTTTTTTTTTAGGAAATCATGAATCAGGCAGATAAAAATCAACAAGAAATCCCATCCTACCTTAGTGATGAACCACCAGAAGGTAAGTGTATATATAAATATATATATAACACTAAGAAAGAAAATATATTGTAGTGATTTAAAGCCCTGATTCTTTTAAAATTAAAGAATTCTAACCTATTTACCTGGTCAGTAAACATGTTGCAAAAATTATTGAAGAGTCAGGCAGGATTACTGCCTGTAATCCTACCTACTCAGGGGGCTGAGATCTAAGGACCATGGTTTGAAGCCAGCAGGAAAGTCCAAGACTCTTAACTTCAATTAACCACTGGAAAACTGCAAGTGGAGCTGTGGATCAGAGTCGTAGAGTACCCAAAAGCTCCCAGGCCCTGGGTTCAAGCCCTATCACACACACACACACTTGAATATAAACATTTTAAGCTTCTGATGAGAGGCATGAGACTTGAAGACTGGAAGAACAATTTAATTATGTAAGGTTTATGTCCTGTTATATTTTAAGACAATTTCACAAGCAAGAATGTTTTTTCGGGCTGGGAAGGTGGCTCAGTGGTAGAGTGCTTGCCTTGCATTCATGAGGCCCTGCGTTCGATTCCTCAGCACCACATAAGCAGAAAAAGCCAGAAGTGGCGCTGTGGCTCAAGTGGTAGAGCCCTAGCCTTGAGCTGAATAGCTGAGGGATAGCGCCCAGGCCCAGAGTTCAGGCCCCAGGACTGGCCAAAAAAAAAAAAAAAAAGAATGTCTTTTCATCTATAAAGAGTGTAAGGCAGAGAAAGGAGATGTTTAATTTTGATGCCCTGCATAAAATACATCAACCTAATTCAAGAAGCAGGGTTTTGTTATTAAATTCCTATTATTCACTATCAGTTTGGAGTCCTTTCATGCTTTCTTCCTATCTTTCTTTGGTGGGGGGGGACGGTAATAGGGCTTGAACTCTGGGCCTGGGTGCTGTTCCTTAGGTCTTTCAGCTCAAGGCAAGTGCTCTGCCACTTGAACCACACCACCATTTCCAGTTTTCTGGTGGGTAATTGGAGATACGAGTCTCACAGACTTTCCTGCCCAGGCTGGCTTTGAACCATGATCCTCGTGAGTAGCTAGTATTACAGACCTGAGCCACCAGTGCCTAGTTCTTTCTTTCTATCTTAATACATGATCTTGGGGCCTGCTTAATTTGTCTTTCTAAATCATAAGTCTCTTTTAGTTTGAAAATTATGACACCATGAATCATTTTACTGTTGTGCTTCCTTCCAAAAGCCTTGGAAATACTAACTACTCCCCAAATCCCCTAACAGAAGTGACTATGGGCACTTCTTGCCTACTTTTGAAATGTTATGCAAGAAATGACTTTCATGGAAAATTGCATGTTGATTGTAGAGATAGAAGTCTTGATGATAGGTATTGTGTTTTGTTTGCTTGTTTTGGTTTTTTTTTTAAACCAGTTTTGTTATGCACTGTCCAAAAGTGGCTTCATATGTTGGTAGGCACAAATTAAATCATTAGGAAAATAGCATAATAAAAACTGACCTTAAGAGAAAGTGGAGGATTTGCCCAGCATGATGGTACAAATTTGTTTAGTGGACAAATAGCTTAAAAATTACTACCTTAACTCCTTTTTTTTAAAGAAAAAGATTAATTTTAGAAGCTTGTCATAAATTGTACATTCTTTACAAATATTATTTTGTGTTTCTGAGAGAGGGTCTTGATGTATGTACAGCCCAGGCTGTCTGTGAACTCTCCATCCTACTGCCATCATCCTAGGCTTTGATTTAAAGGTGTGCACTGCTTTGCTCTGCACAAACATATGTATTTTTTTTTCCTGCTTTCTTTTTCTGTGACTTGTCTTTTACTTTCAAAGTTGTCTCTTTATGGGAAGATTTTATATTACTATCAAATTAACAACAAAAAATTTCTTTTGAGACAGGGCTCTTCTATGTAGCCCAGGCTAGCCCTGAACTTTTTTTTTTCTTTTTTCTTTTTTCGCCCGTGTGTGTGTGTGTGTGTGTGTGTGTGTGTGTGTGTGTGTGTGTGTGTGTGTGTGTGTGTGTGTGTGTGTGTGTGTGTGTGTGTGTGTGTGTGTGTGTGTGTGTGTGTGTGTCTGTCTGTCTGTCTTGTCTTGTCTGTGTGTCTGTGTCCGTCCATGTGTCCTGGAGCTTGAACCCATGGCCCAGGCACTGTTCCTGGGTTCTTTCGCTCATTGCTAGTGTTATATTGTCTGAGCCACAGGTCCACTTTTTTTTTGTAGGGAGAGTGGTTATTAGAGATAGTCTAAAGGACTTTACTGCACAGGCCAGCTTTGAACTAAGATCTTCAGATCTCAGCCTCCTGAGCAGCTAGGATTACAGGTGTAAGCCACCATTGCCCAACTGGCCTTGAACTTCTAATGCATTTGCCTCAACCTCTCCTGAGTGCTGGGATTATAGGAACATACTACCACAATAGGTTTTTTGCTTTCTTTTTTATTAAGGTATAGTATAGAGGAGATACAGTTTTATAAATCAGGTAATGAGTACTTTTTTTTTTTTTTTGTCAGTTGTGGGGCCTGAACTCTGGGCCTGGGCACTGTCCCTCAGCTCTTCAGCTCAAGGCTAGCACTCTACCATTTGACCCACAGCGCCACTTCCGGCTTTTTTTCTTTTTGCTTATGTGGTGCTGAGGAATCGAACCCAGGGCCTCATGCATGCAAGGCAAGCGCTCTACCACTGAGCCACCTTCCCAGCCCAGTACTTTTTTTTTTTTAACACTGTCATCCCTTCCCCTCAGTTTCTCCTCCTGTCCCTGCCCATAAGTTGATTAGTTCATTTTCAACATAATGTCTACTGAGTACCATGGCTGCATTTCCAATTTTAGTATATGTGTTGCCGAAGCGAACATCATGGCTGCATTTCCTTGCTTTATTTTTTTTAGGGCTAGAAAGGCTAAGTCTCAATGAAAAAATTAACAAGTACTTTGTGGGAAGAAGTTAGGTAAGGGACAAAGGCCACTGAGGAACATGATTGTCCCAGAAGGAAACAGAGCCTCAGGAATGTCTTTGTAAGCCAATATGGATAAAGTGAAAAGCAGACAACTTACAGAGGGAAGAGATAACTATAATAATATTTATCTTAACCAAGAAAATTGTCTCGATGAAATGCAAATGAACCAAATCAGGCAAAGCAACAACATTTTACTGGAGTATTATTGAAGCATTTGGCTTTTACCCTCCAATCAGGATTTTTACTCTTTTCCTAATGTTTTTTACCTTGATTATAAAAGAGTTACCAATTAAGCAGTCTTTTCCGTTTTTTGTTTTTTGTTTTTTTTGTTTGGTCATGGGGCCTGAACTCTGGGCCTGGGAACAAACTGTCCCTCAGCTCTTCAGCTCCAGGCTAGTGCTCTACTGCTTGAGCCACAGCGCCACTCCCGGCTTTTTTCTTTTTGCTTATGTGGTGCTGAGTAATCAAACCCAGGGCCTCATGCATGCAAGGCAAGCGTTCTACCACTGAGCCACCTTCGCAGCCCCTTCCATCGTATTTTTATAATTCTTAAGCCATTTCAGTTAGTTAAAAATTTGCTGCGTTATAGGGGCTGGGAAGGTGGCTCACTGGTAGAGCGCTTGCCTTGCATGCCTGAGGCCCTGGGTTTGATTCCTCAGCACCATATAAGCAAAAAGAAAAAAAAGCCGGAAGTGGCGCTATGGCTCAAGTGATAGAGCGCTAGCCTTGAGCTGAAGAGCTGAGGGACAGCGCCCAGGCCCAGAGTTCAGGCCCCACGACCGGACCCAAAAAAAAAAAATTTGCATTATATGTTATTAGTTCTAATAAAAACATTGGCTTAAAAAATTAGCTATAGCCAAGCGCTGGTGGCTCACACCTGTAATCCTACCTACTCAGGAGGCTGAGATCTAAGGATCATGGTTCAAAACCAGCCTGGGTAGGAAAGTCCGTGAGATCTTACCTCCGATAAACCACCAGAAAACTGGAAGTGGCTCTGTGGCTCAAGTGGTAGAGAGCTAGCCTTGAGCTGAAGAGCTGAGGGACAGCGCCCAGGCCCAGAGTTCAGGCCCCATGACCAAAAGAAAAAAAAAAAGCTACTGCAGACTGGTACAGTGGTTCATTCATACCTGTAATCGCAGTTACTCAGGAGGTAGAGTTTGGGGAAGATTGTGGTTCAAGGTCATCTGGGACAAAAAGTATGTGTCGAGACCTCCATGTCAACTAATAGCTGTATAGCATGCTGTATACCTGCCATTTCAGTTATCCACAAAGTATAGTGGGATCATAGTTGGCCCAGAAGCAAGGGTGAGACCTGTCACAAAAATAGAAACAAAGAACTTAGGAGGTGGCTTGAGTGGTAGAATACTTGCCTAGCAAGCACATGGATGAATTCAATCCCCCAATACAAGTAAATAAATAGCCATCCTTGTGCATGATTTTTACTAATCGGTAACATTTTCCTAGTTATGACAGAATGTAAAGCCTCCAAGAAAAACTATTTTAAGGAAAATGTGTACCTGGTTTGTTAAAAACAAACAAACAAACAAACTCATTTTGTCAGCATTATTTTTTCTCCTTAAATCTTGTCGGTTTCCCTATGTCACCTTTGGTAGAAGTAATGTTCTGCCTTGGTGGTCTTATTGGACTGTGTATACAGAAATTACCTAGATTTGGGCAGGTAGAGTGCTTGCCTTGTATGTGTGAGGCTCTGGGTTCGATTCCTCAGCACCACATAAGCAGAAAAGGCCGGAAGTGGGTGCTGTGGCTCAAGTGGTAGAGCGCTAGCTTTGAGATGAAGAGCTGAGGAACAGCACCCAGGCTGAGTTCAAGCTCCATGACCTGCCAAAAAAAGAAAAGAAAGAAAGACATTACCTGGCTTTGTGTGGGATTGTGCTTTTTGGGGGGGTGAAGTCTAAATTGTATATTTATGTGATATTATTCCATAAAATTTAGAAAATATCATTGCTTACCTAAATTACTCCCTAAGTTACTGGGCTACGGAGGAAAGGCCTGTGTCTGTTAAAATCTGGTGTATTCAAGCTTTATGAAGTCTTCTTGCTGGTCATTTCTATGAGTTTGAAGTTACATGTAGATTTGTGCTACTCTTTTGTGTGTGTATGTGTGAGTGAGTGGTCCTGTAGACTGAACTCAAGGCCTGGGCCCTGTCTCTGAGCTTTTCTGTTCAAGGCTAGTATTCTAACACTTGAGCAGCAGCTCCAATTCCAGCCTTTATGTTGGGGGGAGTTAATTGGAGAGTAAGAATTTCAAGGGCTTTTTTGCCCAGGCTGGCTTTGAACCATGAGCCTCATCAGCCTCCTGAGTAGCTAGGATTACAGGTGTGAGCCACCAGTGCCTGACATTACTCTGTTGTTTGTTTTTTGTGTTTTTCCCCATCCTCCCCCCACTTCCAAGCTCAGTTCACCACATTGGACTGAGTACGGTGACATACACTGGTGTATGCCTATAAACTTAGCACTTCTGGAGGCTGGAACAGGAGGAATACAAGTTTAAAACTAGCCTGGGCTACATAGTGAGACCCTGTCTCAAAAAATAAGACGAGCTGGATGTTAGTGGCTCAGGCCTGTAATCCTAGCTACTCAGAAAGCTGAGATCTGAGAATTGCAATTCAAAGCCAGCTCAGGCAGGAAAGATGCTCCAATTAACTACCAGAAAACCAGAAGTGGTGCCCTGGCACAAAGTGGTAGAGCACTAGCCTTGAGCAAAAGAGCTCCAGGACAGCATCCAGGGCCTGAGGTCAAGCCCCAGGACTGACAAAAAATAGACTTAGAACTGGACAAAGATGCCATAAAAATGTATACCACTGTGCCCTTAAGACAGGAGAGACTTGTGTCGGCAGTGCAGCTGGCCTCCTCATCTCTAACCTCCTGACTAGGAGATCATTTGATCATTTTAAAGATGTTAGATCTGACCATGCCATGCTGTTTTCTCTCCTTAGGTTCAATGAAAGACCATCCACAGCAGCAGCCAGGCATGTTGTCCCGGGTAACCGGGGGTATCTTCAGTGTTACAAAGGGGGCCGTGGGTGCCACCATTGGAGGCGTGGCTTGGATTGGTGGGAAGAGTCTGGAGGTGACCAAAACAGCAGTGACAACTGTGCCTTCCATGGGAATAGGGCTGGTGAAAGGGGGCGTGTCTGCTGTGGCTGGAGGAGTGACAGCTGTTGGGTCTGCTGTTGTCAACAAAGTGCCCTTAACAGGAAAGAAGAAAGACAAATCAGACTAAAACACGGAGAGACGCTTGCTCCTCACAGCACTATGATGCCAGTGGCATTGAATTGCTAAATTATAGACCTCAACCAAGTCACCTGTTTTGGACGTGTATCTTCTAAACTGCTGTGTTGAAAGTATTGATGGCTTTCATCTATAAAGAAGAGACCAATACTAGCACAGTATATGAAGGTTTCTCATACTTAAGTTCCAGCTTTTTATCTGGTAAAATGTTACACTTACTCAGTTGTAACTGAAGATATGGTATGTTTCAATATTTACTATAAGTCTTTCAGTTTGACTAAAAATGTGAAAGTTGAATTCAGTAGATGATCTTTACAGTTCCATATGTACATGTGCCAGGTAATTCATACACCCCTTATACAAGGGACCTTGAACTCCATAAACTGTACCTTTGACGTGCCTAATAGCTTCAGATGTCTTAGTTTTTTATACCATAGTTGTGTAGGTGAAGAGGCATTCTTTCCTTGTTTTAGCTGGCAAAAAGTAGCAGGAATTCAAAATGTTTAAAAGAAAAGATAAACGGTTCTATGATACTGTTAGTCATCTTTTGTTGGACATGTATTCTGTTCATTTACTCATTAATGCCTTACAAAAGAAAACATCTTTTCTAATACCTTCAGTATATGTAGTTCTTAGGATTACTGACCAGTTCTTTAAAAGGTTGTTCCCTGCTATCCCTTGGGATCCCGTCATGAGTTAAAGGTATTTCTTGCTGTCAGTGGATAAGATAGTGCTTGCTAACTGTTGTGTCAGTGGTTAAAATCAAGTTGTACACTTCAGCTTGAGTTCATACTCCATTGTTAGTACATTTTACAGTCCCTAAGGAACATTGCTAAGCTGGTTAGAAGCTATGAGTTTCATATTAAAGAACAGATATGATTTTAAGTTCTTAGAAATTACTCAGAATATCTGAGATAGAAAAAAACCCTTTGCCCACTTCTGTCTTTAGAATGTCTTAAATTATCAGCAGCTGTCTCTTAAAAATACAGAAACAACTACAAATATGTGAGGACTGACTTAAATTGAGCAAAATTGGCCCCATGTATTAGTTTTGAATGTAAAATGTAAATGCTTTCAAAAGGCTTTAAAATACGTGATAGTCCTTCAAAGCTGCTGTGGACATGGTACCATTTTTCAGGTCAGTTTCAAGCAGGGAACTTACATTTTTCAGTATGGGTGATCAGTGTGACATGTCTTAAAATGTGCCATCACATCCATCATTCTCAAAGATGACTTAGCTAGAATTTTTTTTGTTTGGTGAAAATTTAACAACTGGCAGGTATATTTGGCATTCCTTTTAACTGAGGGTTCTGGTCCAAGTCAGAAAAATCTTCATATTTTTTCTTTATGTCTGGAGATTTATCTCCTCTGCCCCTCATAAATTTTATGGAGGAAGAAAGGGGTGATGTCTTGAAATCAAGCCAAAATGTAGAGAACCTGAACAAATCAACCTAACACCTGAGCCTTCAGTGTTTGCTTGTAGCCACTAAATGGTATTATTAATAATACATAGGCGATTGGATAAGAATGTCACTTTTAAAAACTTCCAGAAGTGTCAGCAGAGATTTGAACAAATGTACAAAAGGTTCTTGAACTTTTTCCTGCTTATTTAAAACTTAAAAGTCATTAAGGACTTCAGTTCACAAGGAATTAGTCATTTATTTCATGGTAGTATGGTTAGGACATTTGTTGGTCTGTTCGGTCAGATTTCTTAATTAACAAATGGGACTGTTTTTTAAATTCCAAAGTTAACAGACAAATAGTAAATGATCTAAATAATGGTATTGGAAAATTTGTTTCCTGCTGTTTAGAAGGAATACTGCTTTGGTGCTCGTTTGTATTTCTAATTTATCTTCTGTAGTCATAGGCTCTGCTGTGCTTTGTACTTGAATTTTTTTCTATTTTTTTTCTAACTTACTATATGCTTGCATATTTATTTTCAACTTTGCTTGTCTTTAATATTGCTTGAGGAAAAAAAGGCTAAATTATAGTTTTCTGCTACAGAAAAGCTACCCTGGTATATTTTATCTCATCACGATTATTTTAAATTCTAAACTACAACTTTGTTCGGAGGGACTTCTGCAATAATAGCAGACGACTGTCCAAAAGTACAGTCAGATAAACTTTTTAGTGGAATGAACTTGCCATCTGATGACATGTACAGCTGTATACGTGAGTCTTTTCCAGTTTATTTACATACACTAGCAATTTGACCTGTTAAACAGGACTAGTTCACTTGAAGAAACTATGGTTGTTGTATACACCTGGAGGCATCTGTTATTCAGCTTGTTTTTTGAGTGGGTATTTGGCACAACAAAGATAAATTTGTGTCACCCACTTAAGTGACTGATCTAATAATATCAACATTATGAATCCTGTACTTAGTGAAATGTCAGATGAAAATAATTGAATAATGTTCTTTTTTGTATTAAAAGGGATGGGAAAAGAACACATAAATCTGTTAATAGAGCACTATGATCTGTAAAGTTGGAATGCTTCATGAAGATCTAAAGAAATAAAAGAAATTTTAAAACAGGGTAATCTTAGAACTTTTAGTTATATAGTTCAGACAGTGCCATAGCCAGTTCTCAATTTTTGTGATAATGTACATACATGACATCCTGGAATAATATGTATTTTGATGCCAACACAACAGTAAAATACAAATATATTTATATCAACTTAATAAAGATTAAAATGCAGATTTCTAGGTTTTATCAACTTGCTGAATCTTTGCAGGGTGGGGTCAGGACCATATATGTTTGTTTGTTTTTATTATGACAGTCCTGGGGCTTGAGCTCAGGGCCTGAGTGCTGTCCCTAATCTACTTTTGCTCAAGGATAGCATTCTACTACTTGAGCCATTGCACCACTTCTGGCTTTTGGCAGTTAAGTGGAATATCACAAATTTTCCTGCCCAAGCTGACTTTGAACTGCAATCTTCAGATCTCAGCCTAATTAGCTAGAATTACAGGCATGAGGCTGGCCGCCCAGCACCCAGCTAAGGACCCCATTTTATCATCTTCTGTGGGTTGTTCTTGTGTACACTAAAGTTTGAAAACCAGAGGAATAAGTGGCCAGCAGGGAGCTCTCTTCTCTGTCCTCTGTAACTAGGGAGCCAACTTTAAATCTCCCAGTATGGACCTGACTTGCTGGGTCCTCTCCTATAACATTGATTTTGAGAGATGTATCTTTTTTTTTTTGTCGGTCGTGGGGCTTGAACTCTGGGCCTGGGTACTGCCCCTGAGCTCTTCAGCTCAAGGCCAGCATTCTACCACTTGAGCCACAGCACCACTCCAGTTTTCTGAGTGGTTTATTGGAGAAAGAGTCTCATGGACTTTCCTGCCCAGGCTGGCTTTGAACTGCGATCCTCAGATCTCAGCCTCCTGAGTAGCTAGGATGACAGGTGTGAGCCACCGGCAACAGCAAGAGAGATGTATCTTTGAAAACTTTTTTCTAGTGATCTTCCTTGCCTCAGTTATCCTATCCTGTTCCAAGTCTCAATATCATTCACTGCCATGGCTTTACATACTATCAATTTGCAAATGATGCCTGGATATATACCTCAGTGCTGACTTCCCACAACTGCAGTTCCCGCTGGGTTGGCTCCTATTTCACCACTGACATCTAACTACCAAGGTAATCCTCCTGTAATATAAGGCATCAGGGCAGTTTATAAGAGTATCACTGGTCATTTGTCAGAATTAAATTCCCCATGGCTGGGCTGGGAAGGTGGCTCAGTGGTAGAGCGCTTGCCTTGCATGCATGAGGCCCTGGGTTTGATTCCTCAGCACCACATAAGCAAAAAGAAAAAAAGCCGGAAGTGGTGCTGTGGCTCAAGTGGTAGAGCGCTAGCCTTGAGCTGAAGAGCTGAGGGACAGCGCCCAGGCCTAGAGTTCAGGCCCCACAACCGGACCCCCCTCCACCAAAAAAAGAATTATTAAATTCCCCACAGCTTCTCTTACCCTTAGAATGAAATCCTGCTCCTTGCATCATGGAGAGGACACAAGAAACTTGAATAGCCCATCTTGTTAACTCTTCCCATCACTCAACCCTGCTCCATTTATCTATGTTTTTTTAAATGGGATGTTGGGGTTTGAATCCAAGGTTTCATGCATGCTAAGCATGTGCTCTATTACAAAGCTTCTAGCTTTCTCCTTTTCCTTAACATGTTTCACAGACATTCCTGAGGATGGAATATCTACCTCAAGTTTCCTTATCTATATAGAAAAGGAACTCAGGACCCTAATGCTTCTACTGCACCTACCAGTGGTGCTGCATGGCATCCCAAGGACCTGGTTTGGACAGAGAGGGTGACCTGGATTTGTGGAAGAATGGAAAAGAATCTGAGTGTTCGTTTATTTCACTATGCAAAAAAGGCCATATATAGATATAGCACATAAATGTTCAATATAAACAGTTTGATTGCACAGTGGCACAAAGTTCAGACTGTACAGTTGAAAGCAAGCCAGGTTTTATCTGGGTAAGCTTTATCTTGAAACACGAGTTAGAAATGAAAACTGAAAAATGTTACCATTAAAATTAAGACCATACCCTTTTTCTCATCGGCTGAACAGGATTTCCCCAAAGCTTTCTAGAAAGCTATTTCAAGTGGTAGAAATTTTAGATTATTTCAAATTAGATTGTACAGAGATTTCCTGAAACTCTAAAATTTGTTTTCATTCATTCATTTTGACACTTCAGGAGGGGGTTGCTTATAAGTAATTCTATTTCTAGATCAGAGGTCAGATCTCAATAAATCTGGGCTCTGATTACTTGGCAGCTAGATGGCCTGTCTAAGCTTGTTTCCCCGTCTCAAAAATGAGGAAACCAGTGAATGCATCTCAGTGTTTCATATAGTCAATTTGCAACAGATGGACCA
Organism: Dipodomys merriami; assembly: GCF_024711535.1. Lineage (NCBI taxonomy): Eukaryota > Metazoa > Chordata > Mammalia > Rodentia > Heteromyidae > Dipodomys > Dipodomys merriami. Next base: position 1,620,582 of record NW_027206590.1, read on the forward strand.
CAGAAATAAGCTGTTCACTATTCTTTTTGGATGGGTTGATTCTTGGTTCACAGACACAAGACAAAGTGAATTTTCTCTAAACGCGTGTCAAGCTCTCTCCCTTTTCACTACCACTGCGCCACAGTATTCAGACCACAGGAGAGTTAGGTGGGTAAAAATGTCCCCACAGTTTGAACTAGGGTGTGTGCTTCCCAGTCCTTTCACAATGCTTCATACAAAATACCACACTGATTGATGTGTCATTCAAAAGTACCCAAGGAGCCAGGCGCCAGTGGCTAACGCCTATAATCCTAGCTACTCAAGAGGCTGAGATCTGATGATCTCTGTTCAAAGCCAGCCGGGCAGGAAAGTCTGAGACACTCTTATCTCCACTAAACCACCAGAAAAATGGGAGTGGCGCTGTGGCTCAAGTGGTAGAGTGCTTGCCTTGAGCTGAAGAGCTGCGGGATAGTGCATAAGCCCAGAGTTCAAGCCCCATGACCAACAAAATAAATAAATAAAAGTACCCAAGGAATAAATGTTCAAGGCCAAAGTAACTTTATTCTAAATAAAGACAATTTCTATTTCACAAATACAGCCAGAAATCCACTATTAGAGGCAAACAAATAATTCTGAAGCTACTATAGGCATTTCAAATGACTGGTTCTTATAAATTCAATTGCTTCTCTTTGTCAGTCTCACTTTGATAGACACACAGTGTGTTACATTTACTCTTCAACATTTAATGGTGCCACAGGGTTAAAAATTGGCCTTCTGTTTTTGGCTTGAATTTTGCCAAAATTAGCTTCAAACTCCTTTTTTGTTCCATTTAGATTTGTCAGATGTCCATCTTTTATTCTATAGCCCAAAGAATTCAGCTTCCTTATTCTGTACTGAACTATCTGTGGTGTTAATTCAAGAACCATCGGTGTCTCTCTTATCTGAGTTATGGAAATTCCTTCTTTCAATAGTCCCTGAAGTCTCTCTTCTAAAACTGGAACAGGGTAATATAAAAGAGCAGGACATTTCACAACTAACTGCCTCAGGTCATGATCTGTGCATCCAAAAGCATTTTTAGCAAAGGAAATACTATTCTCTACACTTTTTGGGCAGAGTTGAAAAAGAAATCCTTTGAGTTTGGACAGAAGTTGAAGGATTTCAAGTTCTGTGAAATCTTGCTCCTGGAGAAATCGCAGTGTTTCCTTTATAACTTCAGGAGAGTTTAACAAAATGAATGGATTCTGGCTTAATAATTTTAGTAGCCAAACTTTCATGTTGGCCTCAGAGCCACCCAGACTTAGATAGCTCTCTTGAAGAGTCATTATCATTTGCTTATTTTTCTCAACAGGATGATGAAAAATATTAGATGCAGTTGTCAAAAATCTGCTAATGACCACATTCTTGAGTCCCAGCTCTTGAAAGAACTGAACATTCAGTTTCCGGTTCTCTTGGTCCTTAACAGCAAAGAATGATTCTGGAAACTGCTCTATTAACTTGATTAACTCTTCCTCACTTCTGCACACCAACTGCCAGAGTTTTCTTTCAGTGTCAACAGCAGCTGGACTACAGACAATCGCTTCAGGACAGCGTTCCAAAATACTGGCTATTGAGGTCTCCTTGGCACCTAGTTGTTGTAAAAGATTTGCAATTTCTTCAACGTAAGTTTTATCCTCCAAAAGTACCCATCCTTTTAATCTACGAATTTTCCTGACGTCGACTGAGAGTTTAAAGAGCTTTTCCACTGTTCTTTTGTTTTCTCTGTTGGACTGTGTATCAGTGGTATAGGTGAAACAAGAATAACAAGGCTTGTATTTTGGAGTTGGTTGTAGCTTTCTGAAAGAACACAGCCTGCAAGGCTGGGATCTCATCAGCAACTTCCATAACATGCCTGCAGTTTCCTGGATAAGGATGTACTCATCACCCCTGTCAGAAAGAAGATATAAGAGCACTGACTTTCAGAGAACAGTTCCTTACCAGTCTGAGTCAGTAGTAAGAATGGAAAGGGATTCGAAAGGAAAGCTTATTTGACGGGGATGTGGCTCAGTGGTAGAGTACCTGCCTAGCATACTCAAGGCCATGGGTTCAATCCCTAGTACAGCCCCTAGGTTCAGCAAGCATAAAAGAAAAACATATTCATGTGGAATATTTGACATACTCTGTTAAATAACTTTTATATTAACCTATTATAATACACTTGCTCATGACATAGATATCTCATACTAGAAATGTAAGACTAAGCTTATAGTACTTCCTATTGGCCTATTCCAGCAGTTTCTGCAGCCACAGAGTAACTGTGGTGATTTCATTTTGTTGTAGAAGAATCTGACTCCTCCGTCTTACTTACATTACTTATAAATAGGACAAAATACTTTTGTCAGTTATGGGGCTGGAATTTGGGGCCTGGGTGCTGTCCCTGAGCTTTTTTGCCCAAGGCCAGTGTTCTACCACTTTAAGCCACAGCACCACTTCCAGTTTTCTGGTGGTTGATTGGAGATAAGACTTTCATGGACTTTCATTCCCCAGGCTGGCTTTGAACTGCAATCTCAGATCTCAGCCTCCTGAGAAGCCAGAATTACAGGTGTGAGCCACCAGTGCCCAGCTAAACTATTTCTTAATATTATGTTTATGGTACAAACAAGACTTGTAACTTTAAAAGAACCATTCTGTTCTTAAGGATTTCCCTCCATGAAGGAATGTACGTACCACTCTTAACTTCTTCAGCCACTCTGTGGTGGCAACCACAAGTATTGCCTTCCGGTAGCCATCAATGACCTCTAGGCTCAGGACACTTGACAATGCCTTTTCTGGTGGTTAACTGGAGACGAAGCGTCTCAAGGACTTTCCTGCTGGGGCTGGCTTTGAACCATGATCCTCAAATCTCAGCCTACTGAGTGGCTAGTATTATAGGTATGAGCCACCAGTGTCCAATTTGACAATGCCTTTTTAAAAATTCATTCTTCTATACTCTATATAAAGCTGCTACTCTAAAAGAATCTGGCTAAGAGATCAAGTAAAATAGTATTTCTCAAAAATACGAGCCTCTGGGGCTAAGGATATGGCTCAAGAAGTAGAGCATGTACCTAGTGAGCACAGGACCCTGAGTTCAAACCCCAAGTAACCTAAAAGCCTGAGCCTCCATTTTCCAGCCAAGTGAACAACACTGACTCAGCATGGCCTCTCACCTGTCTCTCCCATCTCCTTTCCAATCAATAGCTCAAAGAAAGAAAGAGATCGCCGAGTTTTATAATCCTTCCAATACTTTACAGAAACTATTATAGATGAATGAAGTAAGCTACTGCTTAAGTACTCTAATTATGGAAAATGCTAATAAATGAACAAGGCACTGTTAAATGGTCCTTTTATTTGGGGGTGGGGGTGGGTCCGGTCGTGGGGCCTGAACTCTGGGCCTGGGAGCTGTCCCTCAGCTCTTCAGCTCAAGGCTAGCGCTCTACCACTTGAGCCACAGCACCACTTCCAGCTTTTTTCTTTTTTTTTTGCTTATGTGGTGCTGAGGAATCGAACCCAGGGCCTCATGCATGCAAGGCAAGCGCTCTACCACTGAGCCACCTTCCCAGCCCCTAAATGGTCCTTTATGAATCCTACTTCCTTTAAAAGTTAGCCTCTTAGATTCATTTAACATTTCCTGGTGTTAGCTAAGAACTGGAATCAATTCTATCCATAGTTGAGTTACCTCCTTCCACCATTTCTGCACACCCTTTCCTCACTCCATGATTTCTGATGCCTCCTTTATTTCATACCCTTTGTCCTCAGGAAGTATCTCATCCCTACCCTCCTACTTTTCAGTTTCCTGAATGGGTCAGGAGGTTCTGAGTTCCAGCCTCCACTGCATACTTGGCTCTCTCTGCCAGAGTATGGTAAAACCATGTCTGGTCGATTCTACATCTACCCTGGACAATTACCTCATCACACCTGTAGCCTCCTCCACTGCCCCATTCTCTCCTTCATGTTCAAGCTTGCCTCTTATCTGAACAAAGAGGAATTGATCTCATCAAGCATAAGCCTACCATTCTTTCCCCTTCCCTTCTGTTCTACCTATTATTTGTAGGCCCATCCATGCTCCTGTGCTGATGTCTGCCCTTTCTGGTCTGAAAACTTAGAGCCTTTCTTTCTCAAAGATACTGCAGCTTTGGTTGTAGGCCACTTACCATGAAGCAAGCACCCCAATAAAGTGAATTACATGGACTTTTTGGTGAGCCAGTACAGATAAAAGTGTGTGCTTTCACTATACTATTGCACATTAACTGTGCACCATTATACCTAAAAATGGATATACCTTAACTTAAAAAAAATACTTCATTGAGCCAGGTGCTGGTGGCTCAGGCCTGTAATCCTAGCTAGTCTGAGGATCACAGTTTGAAGCCAGCCTGGGCCGAAAAGTCCCAGTGAGACTCTTATCTCCAATTAACCACTCAAAAATTGGAAAAGTGATGCTGTGGCTCAAGTAGTAGAGTGCTAGCCCTGAGCACAAAGAGGCTCAGAAAGTACTCAGGCCCTGGGTTCAAGCCCCACAACCAACAAAAAGAAGAAGATACTTCATTGCAGTTAAGTGTTTGTGGCTCACACCTGTAATCCTAGCTACTCAGGAAGCTGAGATCTAAGGATTATGGTTTGAAGATAGCCTGGGCAGAAAAGTCTCTAAGATTCTTCAACAAACTACTCAGAAAAAGCTGGAAGTGGAGCTGTGGCTCTAGCCCCACAATAACCTGCACAAAAACAAAACAACCCTCTTGGTGGGGAGGGAATTGCTAATCATCATCTGCACCTGCTACAAGGTGTAATCTCTCTGCTGGTGGCTGGTTTTGCCTGGGGCGATGTGGCCATTGGAGCTCCTGTGTGAGCACATGCACTGGAAATGAGCACTAAGATCTTTATTTCTGAACAGAAGGTTTGAAGAATAAGCTCAAACTATTCAGTAAATGATGTTGCAAACAGGTGTGCTGCACCTAGGTTTTCCCGTGCCATTTCTAGAGCAAAGGCAGAGTAGATTCAGTTTTAATTCCTAAGGGCCCTTGGATTTTCAAAATGTTAATGAGCTCTGGCTTCTTTTGAGTTACCAGGTCCATTCGGTAGCCTGTACTTAGATGCTTTGAAGCTAGACAAAGACTTCTCTCACTATGCAAGTGCTAAATGCTGACTTCTTTCACTATAAGGCTATTTCATCTCACTGAAAACCTGACATTGAAGTATGGAAGATAACCATCAATTGTCTTCCCTAGACCTTCTAGATACCTTGCTACAGTTCTACAGCTGTGCATGTGGCTTCTTGTACTCTTATTTATAAAGATGGCTTTCCTTTAAGCTCACAAATCACACTTCCACAGCTTTCTCACTTCTCTTGGCCATTACAGAAGTTAAGAGTCTGTTCTGGATTAGGCTGTGGCTAGTTGGATCTGTGCAGATCACTCAGACTTTCTCCAGGCTATCTCACTTGCTTACTCGTGTGCTTTCTGTAGAGTCCCAGTTTATATTTCCTCCAATAATTGATCCATTCACAACTCGGCTATTTGGAGTAAGAGGTCTGGCAGTATACCTCCCAGCTCTTGAGATGCCTTCTTCACAAAGCTTGGTCATTTCTTTAAATCACTTGATTTAAAGTGAGAGGGTGGAACTCTTAAGAAGCTATTATAAAGTGAAATTTCCTGTTTTGTTTGTTTGTTTTTGTATAAGACTGGGACTTAAACTCAGTACCTGACACTTTTGCTCTTTGGCTAGCACTCCACCAATGGAGCCAAACTCTCAACGCCTATTGTAAGATTTTTAATTTGCATATTCAATATTGTGTCTCAGAGAATAAGGAGGTTTAAGGAGAGAAAGAAAAAAGGAATGGAGAGAGGAGAAAAGAGGGAGAGAACACATTCAGCACTTAATGACTTCGCTCACCACTTTACATGGGGCGTAGCTTACAGCATCTACGCTCACAATGTCACGATCACTGACCACAAAACAGGCAGAATGAAAAAGCTTCAAAGTGAGAATTTCTAAAATGTAACAGAGATGGAGTGGATACACAGGCTCTGCAAAAATGGCACTAACAGACTTGCTTCAAACAAGCTAGCACAAATCTCAACAACAACAACAATCCACAGCACTAGCAGGAAAGCAAAACAGTAAAATGAAGTATGCTTGCATTTGATCCTCCATTTTCCCACCTTTCTTCTCCCACACCTCCCTCTCACTACTCCAGCTACAACCATCTGTAGCCTTTGCCTTCAGCTATTTCCTTTCCCCTACTTCAGCTATTTCTTGCAGATCCTCTTTCTATTTCCTGTCTTCCTACTTATTTAGCTATCAATAAAGACAATGTCCAGGCATTTAAAACCAATGCGTAGTTTCAGTTCCTCTTTGACCTCTACAACTTTTGGGTTAAATGGCCACTTTTCTCAAAGTATTCTTTCATTTGACTTGGTCCATGATACATCTCTCCTGCTTCTCTTTCCTATGCCTCTGGCCACCCTTTCTCTTCTCACCTCTTCTGGTTAGGTTCTGGTTACCTGTATTACAGTTGCTGAAGAGATCTTGTTCTTGTCCAGGGCTTCCGTTAGTCCATATGGGATTCTTCCAGCTTCTCAAGATAGGATCGTGTAACCTCTCTGCAAAGGATTTTACCTATACTTCAGATAAACATAAAAATAATTCATAGGAATGCTTTACCATGACCTACACAGCTTCTTGGGCTCTGCCACTACTTTAATCCCCACTTCCTCTTCTATACCAACTGTACCCCCTTCCTTCTCAGTCCCCAGTGCTCTACCTATGTTGCCTTTGAAGTCTGTGAGCTCTCTGTGTTCAAGATGCCTAATAACCATTAGGTATAACTGTCACTATTTTTTTTCCAGTCCTGGGGCTTGAACTCAGGGCCTGGGAACTGTCCTGAGCTTCTTTTTGCTCAAGCCTAGCACTCTACTACTTGAGCCACAGCACCACTTACAGCTTTTCCTGAGTAATGTATTATTTCATGGCTTTTCCTGCCCCAGCTGGCTTCAGATCCTCAGATCTCAATCTCCCGAGTAGCTAGGATTACAGGCATCAGCCCCTGGCATCCAGCTTTGTAATTATTTTTATGTATTTTATTTTTTGTTAGTCATAGGGCTTGAACTCTGGGCCTGGGCGCTGTCCCTCAGCTCTTCAGCTCAAGGTGAGCACTCTACCACTTGAACCACAGCACCACTTCTGGCTTTCTGGTGGTTATTTGGAACTGAGTCTCATGACCTTTCCTTGCCTGAGCTGGCTTCGAACCACGATTCTCAGATCTCTGCCTCCTGAGGAGCTAGGATTACAGGCTTGAGCCACCCCCACCTGACCGGCTTTGTAATTCTTAAGGAAGGTTCTCAGCTTTCCTGAAAAGGTGAAGCTCCTGTCTCCTTCATGCACTTTCATGGCCATGGATTACAACTGCATGGTTTATCATAGTTGCAGCTGTGTTCCTGCCCTCTCAGCAGTCCAGGGGCAGAGAACGTTCACCACGATGCTCCAATGAATTGTTCTGCTACCCTTCTTTCATCCACCAGCATGGGACTCTAGGAGGCATTCCCAGCAGGCTGATCACCCCCCATAGACCCTCCCACAACACCCTGCTCTTCTTCTCTGACACTGAGACGGGAACTAGGTATCTGATACTTTCACTCATTTGATAATGCTTCCAACTCCAACACCCTGCTCTTGACTCTGCTGTGGCATTTGGCATACTCTTGTAAGCTGTTTTTTCATTTGACCAGTAGGATTTGGTTTGTTTTTAAACTCAACCTGTTCCTGGGTTATTATGATAGGTACTATCTCATCTGCTAAAATGGCCCAGCCCAAATGAGAACTTGACAGCCACAGATTCCATAACAAAGGACTTAGACCTACAATATTTGCAAATGATCTTAGCAGGATTCACCACCACCACCATGAAGCATCTGTATTGGATTTAAAAACACTGGGAGGGCAGGGACTGGGTGCCGTTCTGCTTTATCGCTTTAACAAATAAGGACCCTGGTTCATTGAAGTGCAAAAATCAGTGTTTGACAAGTGAAACTGGATGAACAAATCAAGTTCAAGAAGCAATTTAGAAGCTTGGCCCAAGTGGCCAGCTACTCAGGAGGCTAAGGTTTGGCTATGATGGTTCAAAACCAACCGAAGATACTCTTACCCTCAATCACCAAAAAGCAAGAAGTGGAGCTGTGGCTCGAGTGCTACAGTGTTCACTTTGAGAGAAAATGCTGAGGGACAGCACCCAGGCCTTGAGTTAAGTCCTGGTCCCAGCGCGTGCACACACACACACACACACACACACACACCCCAAAGCAACTTCCTGTAGAGTGTAAAACGAGTTACTGGAACCACACTCCTTGAATTAAGGCAAATGAATAGCTGAGGAAGTCACTTTACTTATCCCTGCCTCAGTTTGGCCAACAGGAACAAGGTAATATTACTTCTGGCAACAGTGCAGACTAAACGGGGTAATGCCATAAGTTGTTTATAATAATAATCTTTCCCATATACAAACTGGTTAGTACCATATAGTCCGTTTTAAGATGAGGAAACATATCCAGGCAAATAGCTTATCCAGGGTTGCAACAAATGACAGAGCCTGGATTTGACGCCCCCGCCCCCCCCCCAACCTCCACTCCCTCCCCGCCCCCCTTTTCTGGAGTCCTGGTCAGTCCCGCGTCCTCCATGCTGTAATCAGTAATGCTCCTGGTCAGCGTGAAATCACGAGGTTTCATGTTTCGTAAGAGTTTCTGGAGAGTGGATTCCACTTGTATAATACACATCACTTTTGTAGCCAAGACAGTCCCCTCTGTAACTCTGCTCACAGTTTAAAACAATCCCAAGGTTTTACCAGCAAAGGAAAAATGAAAGCCACAAAACTTTGCACCTGTGGTGCTTCGGGTTGGCCCAGGCCAGGGCTTCTGGCCCGCATGCGGTCCGCAAGCGAGCGGCCACCGAGCAGACCGCACAGGGGGTCAGCTTACCCGGGGAGGGACGCCCTCTCTTAGCCAGGTGCCCGAATCCCAGCTCCGTCCTCCTCCACCGGTCCTCCCTCTGCAGCCCCGCAGCCCGTCTCCTCCGAGGGAGGTAGGACAAGGACCAGGGTGGGAGCCATTCGCCCGCAGCCAATCAGAGCTCGGGAAACTGGAGTTCCCAAAGCCACGCCCCATAACCGCCCCAAGTAGCCAATCAGACCTCGGCACACAAGCTACGTAACCCTTACGCACGCGGGGGCGGAACTGAAACGCGGAGGCTGGCGGGCGTGGGAATCTGTTTTCAGCAGACCTGGCGCCGGCAGTGCCCGCGCCGGACGTCTTCCACCCTCCCTTCCCGGCAGTTTAAATTCCAGGCGCTTTGCCCCCCACACAATGTCATAACCCAGAAGTTAAAAAAAGAAGGAATAATTCAGAAACTTTGTATTTTATTATTTTTGCTAGGCCTGGGGCCTGGACTCAGGGCCTGGGCGCTGTCCCTGAGCTTCTTTTGCTCAAGGCTAGCCCTCTACCTCTTGAGCCACAGCGCCACTTCTGGCTTTTTGTTTATGTGGTCCTGAGGAATCGAACCCAGGGCTTCCTGCATGCTAGGCAAGCACTCCACCACTAAGCCATCTTTGCAGCCCAGAAACTATTTTTAAACAATTGTCAAAATAATTTTCTTTAAACACCTAAAGCTTCCTTCTAATCTAAGCTCTCCACAGCCACTTCTGACCCTGCCCCTATCCCAGCAGCCATCCTAAAAGCCATTCATCCATTCATTCATTTCCCTCTATGTTCAAATACTTGTTTTTCTCATCACTTGCCAAATGGTTTACATTCTAATTGTGTGTTGATTACCAACCTTACAAACCAAACCAAACATTTCTCCTTAAAGACAAGAGCTGTCACTTATTCTTGTATTTAGCCACCTAAACTACTTACATTCATGCCATACCTGTTAAGGGCCAATTCGTGAAACTGCAATGAGACTGTGGTGGTGGGAAAGGTAAGCAAAATAACATAACCTCCTGTCCTTATTGAAGATAAAGACGATAGCTAGATGATCGCAATCACAATTAAGTGCTGCCGAAGTCCTGTGTGTTCTGTGTGCATGGACTTCTTTCCCAAGCTGGTGGTCTCTTCGGCCTTGTGTTCCCAAGTCTACTGAAGTCTTAATATTGCCCTCTCACGTAACAATGCTCGATAGGAAATGGACTCATTACCTTGCTCATGTAACTGTAAACCCCTCTGCAGAGTATCTTTCCAATAAAAAATTATATTAAAAAGAAATGCAAATTAAAAAATATTGCCCTCTCCTCCGGGAGCGAACATTACTTTTCTGTAAGCATGCTTGGCATACACTTAGCTACTTAGGAATTGTCAATAAAATCTGAGCCTAGCCTTAGAAAGCAGGTTATGTTCAACAGGCTTTGTTTAGAGGAACTGACATTTGCACTTTAGCCTCACTGAGTGGAGCCAGAGTTCTGACTCCTTATCTCCAAACCAACTTGATATCCAGATACTGTGGATTAACTTAACAGCTAGTATAGAAAATGGGCAGGAATGCATGTTCAGCAATGGGTCTAACTCTCAAGGTTACTAAACTACATGTGAACTTTCTGCAAACTTTTTCTTGAAACGAAAGAATTTGGAGTCCTAACTAAAACTTGCAATTAGAAAGAGAGACTTAAAGTAGGAAGGCATAGTAAAGTAGGAAGGAATATGAACTCAGAATTAAAGTAAGAAGGAATATGAACTCAGAGCTTAAAAACTACATGTTGCAATAACTGGCCAGACATGTTCACCAAGGTACTGGAAGCTTGCACTCAGTTCCATACTATTGTATGAGAAATAAAAATATATTTATGAACCTCTATTCTAATCAGTACTTGAATTTGACTGACTCAGCTGCACAAACTGTATAAAATAAACGCTACCCAGACTTTATTTTAAGTACCATAACAGCACCTTTCCAAGGCTATATAATAATGAGGGGGGAAAAAACCAACAACCCTTACAGAGTTGGGCACTAGTGGCTCAGGCCTATAGTCCTTGCTACTCAGGAGGCTAAGATTTGGAGAAGTAATGTTTAAGGCCAGTCTGGACGGAAAAGACTATGCAATTCCATCTCCAATTAATATTGGACTGAAAGTGTGGCTCAGGTGGGAGAGTGCCAATGAAGCAGGCAATCTGAGAGTTTGAGGCCCTGAATTCAAACCCTGGTGCCACCAATAAACCAAACCAACAAAACAAAATGAAAGGGCTGGCTCAGTGGTAGAGTGCTTGCCTTGCATGCATGAGGCCCTGGGTTTGATTCCTCAGCACCACATATGCGGAAAATGCAGGAAGTGGTGCTGTGGCTCCAGTGGTAGAGCGCTAGCCTTGAGCTGAAGAGCTGAGGGACAGCACCCAGGCCCGGAGTTCAGGCCCCACGACCAACAACAAGAAAAAAGAGAAGAGAAGAGAAGAGAGGGGAGGGGAGGGGAGGGGAGGGGAGGGGAGGGGAGGGGAGGGGAGGAGAAAGAGAAGAGAAAAATAGGGAGATGAGACAGATTACTATTATATGCATTTTTAACAAAATGAGACATGTTCAAGTTGTAGAAATATCTTGACATTTCTATTACATGAGAGATTAAAATTCATTAAAATGTTTTGTGCATTTCAAATTTACTACTTTTCTATTAGTTATACTTAATGCTGAAATAAATATGAATATACAGGTGTCTTTCTGCTTTATTGATTTACTGTCAACCAGAGATATGTTCAATAGTGGTGTGGCAGAGGTATAGGGAAGGTATATTTTTAATGTTCCGAGGAACCTCCATACTGATTTCCATAATGGTTGCATCAGTTTGTATTACTGCTAAAAGTATATGAGGGTTCTTTGTTCCAGCATCCTCACCAGCATTTGCCGTTTTCATGATAGCTGCCATCATGAATGGAGCAAGATGGACTCTTCAGTGTGGTTTTGATTTGCATTTCCTTTTGGCTACAGATGTTGAAAATGCCTTCGGCTAAGGATGTTGAAAATGTCTTCATGTATCTACTAGCTATTTGGATTTCTTCCTATGAAAACTATTCAGTTTCCTTGCCTATTTATTAACTGGATTATTTGTTCTCTTGCTGTTTAATGTTTTGCGTTCTTTGTACATTCTGAATGTTAACCATTTATCTGTTGGACAGCTGACAAAGATTTTCTCCCATTTTGTGGACAAACTTACTAATTTAAGCAAACATGAAGAGCATAAGGACTCTGTAGGTTCACTCAGAAGCTGGATGTCCTCAACTAAATGTTTAAGTTGTCAGCACAGTATTTTGGTAATAAGAATTCAAGAGGAAGAACAGTGTATTTCAGTGTAACCAGGGCACAGCAGCTCCTCCTTCAGTGACTCATTTTAGACACAATTTAGACCAGAACTGAAAATGCTTTATGAAAAAGCTCTTCAAAGATATAAATCACCCACATGGTATCACAGTATTTATACTGAAACACTGTTCTTTTGCTGACATGCATTAAATGGAATCTTTTCCATCTGGGTGGTGATGATGAATGGTAAATCTAGCACTTTCCTGGTTTTGCATAGTGGTCTGCAGAGTGGGATGTGAAGAACTCCACTTTTTAACTGGTATTAAAAGGTAAGGCAGCCGGGCGCTGGGCTCACGCCTGTAATCCTAGCTACTCAGGAGGCTGAGATCTGAGAATCACGGTTCAAAGCCAGCCCGGGCAGGAAAGACCGCGAGACTCCTATCTCCAATAAACCACCAGAAAACCGGAAGTGGCGCTGTAGCTCAAGTGGTAGAGCGCTCGCCTTGAGCTGAAGAGCTGAGGGACAGCGCCCAGGCCCAGAGTTCAAGCCCCACAACCGACAAAAAAAAAAAAAAAAAAAAAAAAAAAAGGTAAGGCAGTGGCTTTGTTTATTCTTTTCTCAGTCATGGAATGTACTGATGATCATAGTGTTTAAAATATTGTAAAATCTTACTGATGATGGGAAAATAAACAGTCACTGGTTATAATTCACAAGAACTTGCCTACAGGAGAACAGTCAATGGAAAACAATAGTAGTAACAGTACTGGCAGCTCAGCATGAAATAGTTATCAAATACCGCTGTATATGCTGTGTACTGTACAATCCGGGGGCTATGCATCCCTTACAGCTAATATTTACTGAGCTCTGTACCATGGGCTAGACACTGTTAATGAGCACTTTACATGGACTGGGACTATGAAACAGATGCTACTCTCACCCTCATTTCACCGTGACAGAAAGGTGGCTAGAAGGTTAAGGTCCAAGATCACAAAGCTACTAAGTGGCAGAGCCAACCAGTGACTTCAGAACCAACCCTTTCATTTTTTCCTTACTGATGCCTGGGCTTTAACTCAGGACCTTATACTCTCAACTGCTTTTTGCTGCTCATAGCTAATACTCTATACCACTTAAGCCATGCCACCAATCTGGCATTTTGCCTGTTACCTGGAGAAAGAATGTATCTGACTTTTTTCCCCCTGGCCTGGGCTGGCTTCAAAAGCAGACCTTCACTTCTCTCCTTAGAAACTAGGATCTCAGGTATGAACCATCAGCAATCTCGAGGAACCACACCCCTAACATTGTCCCATACAGCCTTAGAGTAGCAAAACCCATTATGTAAAAAATGGCTTTTAAACATTTTAAATGTTTCTTGTAGATGATTTTGAAAATATCACTTTATTAAATGTATATGGTACCCATTCATTTATTCATTCATTCATTCAACTGGTAGTAACGCTCTCTTACCAAACACAAACAAAAAGAAAAAAGAAAATGCACAAAGTACACAAGATTCTATATTTGCATATACTTTAATAACAAAGTCATTTTAGTTATAAATGAACAAAGAGGGGAAAGAGAACACATGATTTTTCCAGAAGTTTGGGCCAAGACAGGCACAGGCATACATGAAGCTTTAAAACATAGAATGGACAAGTTAAAAGAGGCAACACTACTAATTTTGATTACACACATTTTCTAAAACATGGTTATCAAAGAGTGTGACATTAGATCAAACAACAATGTTAAGAAAATTTTGTCCTAGGATTTTAACAAAGTTTTTTTTAAGAAAGTCTAAAAACCTCCTTCTTTCCCAAACTGACTCTTCCAACTTTGAATTTTATGTCAGAATACCGGTTTTCATCTTTAACTTTTACCATACATGAAAATTTATCAAAAATATACTGATGGGTATCTACTAATTATGACTATATTTACATTAAGCAAATTATTTTGCCAAGTTCTTTATATACAAATTATCATTTGTCCTACATGAAATTCATTAAAAAGTTGAAACCACAGAAATGGCATTAGAAATAATGCATTTGAAATGTAACTGCTTTCCATCAATGAAGAACATTTTTAAATAATTCAATGAAAAGTATTGAATTTCCCACCAATTTCAGCTGCAACAGTATTCCTCCTGAATGTTTTCTGTGATTTAAGGGAAAGAAAACTGAGTAAAGATTGATTACAATGAATTAAATAATAAATTTGATGAGTGTTTATTGAACTTAGCTTCAAGAAATTTATAGTCTGATTAGGTTAGTATAAAAGTTAAGCACTAAAAACATAGTTTATGATAATTGAAGAAAGTAAGCCTCCAAAAACTTTGTAGCAAATACACAATATAAATATCCTTCATGTTAATTTAAATCACAAAAATAGCGTAAAATGATATCCCAAAGCCAATTAAACTGGTTTTTGGTATTTCTAAAGAGGGTCAGCATTTAAAAAAAAAAAAAGAAGAAGAAGTATTAAGATTCTGGGAGCCAGGCACTGGTAGGCCTGTAACCCTAGCTACTCAGGAGGCTCAGATCTGAGAATCGTGGTTCAAAGACAGCCCGGGCAGAAAAGTCCCCATGGAACTCTTACAGTCAATTAACTACTCAAGAACAGGAAGCAGCACTATGACTAAAAGTGGTAGAGTGCTAGCCTTGAACAAAGAGCTCAGGGACAGCACTTAGGTCCCGAGTTCAAGCCCCACAACCGACAATAAAATAAAACCGGGCGCAGGTGGCTCACGCCTATAATCCTAGCTATCCAGGAGGTTGGTTCAAAGCCAGCCCAGGCAGGAATGTCTGTGAGACTCTTATCTCCAATTAACCACCAGAAAACCAGAAGTGGCTGTGTGGCTCAAGTGGTAGAGCATTCGCCTTGAGCTGAAAAGCTCAGGGACAGTGCCCAGGCTCAGAGTTTAAGTCCCACAATTGACAAAAATAAAAAATAAAAAAATAAAAATTGGTGGCCTCACAGCAGATACAATAAATTTATAAGTGATGAAAAGGCAAAGATTTGGGGGGAAATAAAAAGAGGACACTTTGTTCTAGACTCATCAACACCTAGGAAAAAGTTTGTCTTTTTCAAAGAAAAAAACTGAATACAAAGCCATAAGGTTTTCAAACGTGTATCATTGAGATGAGGGTACACAGAACGCAGTACTTCTCCAGTACAGAGGTCTCTTTCTTTTTCAATAACTAAGTGGATGTATAGAAGTGCTTAAGAACTAATGATTCATGATTCTTTGGCTTCAAAGTAGAGATCAGCTCTAGTTTGGAAATTATCTTATTTAATTAGACATTGTACTAAAGCAAGAGATAAAGCTCTAAAGTATTTACCTAATTAGTTGGTGCTCTGTCTCTGGACTTTGGGACCAATACTCTGTGAGTCCTCTTCCTGACTAGGGCGTTTCCCACTGCTAAGACCAGTGCCCATTGAGCTTCTCCCTACATGTTTGAGAAGTGTACATTAGGATAAGAAAGGCGAAAAGCACAATGTGCTCAAATGTTGCTCTCTTACCTTGCTTTAACAGATGCATTTGCTGACTGTCTCCATGAGCATAATGTAAAATACCACTCCCTTGAGAACAACCTGCATTTAAAACATAGGAAAACTCTTTAAAATCTAAGATGTCTATCAGGGCTACAAAATCTGAAGCCAGGCACACTGGGATATTCCTTGCAGGAGTTGGGAGGCTGGCTAGGGCAGGATAATCACAAATTGGAGGCCAGTATGAGCTGACCTTCAGTACAGACACCCTGCTCTAAACAAAGAGGACAACACCACAGTCCATCACGATTGACCTGTACCATCAACAGCATCAAACGGGTTTTACACTTGAGAAAATTAATGTAAGGCAGAAGTTTCATTAAAGGACATTGAAAGTAATTCCGGGAGAGCTGAGTAGACTATTAATGCTGAAATTGTGAATGACATCTGTTCTTCATTTTTATATCTCTTTGACTTCTGCTGAATTCTCTATAGTGAAAGGATTTTTTTAGAAGCTTTGAAGTATAAGTTGCATACCACAAAAATCAATCTCCATTAAGTATAATTCAGTGACTTTATTATTATTATTATTATTTTGGTCATGGGGCTTGAACTTGGGGCCAGGATGCTGTCCCTGAGCATTTTTGCTCAAGGCTAAGGCTCTACCACTTTAGCTACCACCACTTCTGCCTGGGCAGGTTCTGAACCCTGATCCTCAGATCTCAGCCTCCTGAGTAGCTAGTATGACAGGTGTGAGGAACAGGCATCTTGCTTGCTGTGAACTTTTTGAAGTTAACTATGGCATTGTGCATCCATCACCACAATCCAGTGTTAGAACATTTTCTCAGTCCCCAAAGATCTCTTATGACTGCTTCATTCACTCCTCCTTATTAAATCCTAAGCTAACCACTAATCTTTTTTTTTAAACTTTAGTGATTTCCCATTACTGGGTAGTTCATGTAAATGGATTCGTGTAGCCCGTGGTCAGTCATGTCTTTATCAAGTTCACTCATATGTACAATATGTACAATATGAGTATTTTTTTCCTTTTGGTGAGAATTGTTTCATGTAGTACATTTTGGCTCCTATAAGTGAAATGGCCATTTGCAAGTCTTTATGTGAACATATGTTCTTGTTCACTTAGGAATAACATTTCTGGGGTATAGTAAAATCATGCATAGCTTTGCCAAACTGATTTTACAAAGTGGTTGAACTGTTTTATTCCCCACCTCTCAACAAAACACCTGTGACTTTTTTGTCCCTTTTTACCACATCTGGTTCTTTTATTTCTAACCTAGCCACTCTAGAGGGCAGAGGTAGCAATCTGCTTGTTTGCTTGGTACTTTCCAGGCTAGAGCACTAAAATCTTCAGTGACAGCTGGTCCCTGAGTGGCTGTCAAACATTAGCTCACAATGTGGGAAATCTGTATTTCCTTAGTGACTAATAATACTGATGAGCAATTTAAAGTAGAAGAAAATTACACGGAAAGTGAAAATGAACACATACTACTACTAGGAAACAGACTGTGGTTGCTTTATTATAAAAACAAGGGGCCAGGCACTGGTGGCTCATGCCTATAATCCTAGCTACTCAGGAGGCTGAGATCTGATGATCGCAGTTCAAAGCCAGCCCGGGCAGGAAAGGCTGTGAGACTCCTATCTCCAATAAAACACTAGAAAACCGGAAGTGGCGCTGTGGCTCAAGTGGTAGAGCACTCACCTTTAGCTGAAGAGCTGAGGGACAGTGCCCAGGCCCAGAGTTCAAGCCCCACGACCGACTAAAAACAAACAAAACCCCCCCAAAAAACCCAAAACAAGAACAAGGGTATCTGTATGGTAGCTTATTACTTTCCTGAGGATATACACACAAAAGTATAAAAGTGAGAAGTAAAAACTGCAATTTGTGGCTGGGTGCTGGTAGTTCACGCCTGAAATCCTAGCTTCTCAGGAAGCTAAGATCTGAGAACTGCAGTTCAAAGCCAGCCCAGACAGGAAAGTCCATGAGAGTCTCAGCTCCATATTAACTACCAAAAAGCCAGAAATGGCACTGTGGCTCAAAATGGTAAAGCACTGAGCACAAAAGCTCAGGGACAACTCCTAGGTCCTTATTTCAAGCCCTAGGACCCAGCACCAAGAGGAAACAAAATGCAATTTGTGCTGTGAAGAATTTTCTGTCGTCTTTTAAAAATCTGAAAAGCATCATACAGAATCTTGCCTTGTGATGTGCTCTGTAAAGCACTGTGCAACAAAAGCCCACAGAAAGGCAAGTGGACGGATAACGAGATGGGCTGAGGAGGAAGTTGAGGAGGAATGCTTGAGGGCAGTCCCAACTCCAAGGATGTTTCCACAACTATCCCATTTCCAGGTCTAGCGTGTTTCTCCTCCATCTGCTTACCCACATTTTACCTAACCCATTATCTTTTGAAAACACTCCTTGAAACTCCTTTCAGTAATCTGTCCTATTACAGTAGAGGCCAGAACCTTCAAATATATCACTGTTTCCATTTGTCTTTGTCACTTTCACTCCCCTAGACTATACTGTCAGAGCGCTTTTTGGCTTCTATGCCTTTAAAAGGCATCTTAAAGCATGATAGCTCCAAAGCAAGGATTAAACTATTAATTCTTCCTAATGCTTGTAAAGTTGTGAGACAAAAGTATCCCGAAGAAATCTGCTGCCACAGTTAGCTCTGGAGTTTTCTCTAAATTACGGCTATGATGGGAGTGGACCAGGAAGCACATGCATCTCACTGCGGCTACCTCAGTGCTTCACAGAGCTTTGGCCTCTCATTCTCAGCTGTGGCTTGTGAACCAAATAAGAGAGCTGAAAGAACTGGGAGATGATGTATTGTGGGGATTTGCTCTAGATTGTACAAGACCCTGAGAGAGAACATTTCTCAAGTATACTACCATCACTGGCAACTATTTGCTGAGTGAACCACATTCTAGTAAAGTACAGAGGTCCTATACATGTATATTCTGAGTCTTTACTATATTGTGAACCTTGAGCTTTACAACTGCCTTATAGATGATGTACATCTCAGGAGAATTTTCTCTCTTTTTTTGCTGGTCGTGGGGCCTGAACTCTGGGCTTGGGTCCGGGAGCTGTCACTCGCTCTTCAGCTCAAGGCTAGCACTCTACCACTTGGGCCACAACGCTACTTCTGGCTTTTTCCATTTATGTGGTGCTGAGGAATTGAACCCAGGGCCTCATGCATGCAAGGCAAGCACTCTGCCACTGAGCCACCTTCCCAGCCCCAGGAGAATAAAAATTTTGAGTGCCATCTTACAACTTAAAATTCTTCACCCACCTAGGGGTCAGTGCTTGCCCAGCATATGTGAAGTCCAATTTAACCCTCGGCATGGCAAAAATAAAAGGACCTCATTTGGTTTGCAAGACTGCTATCTTGTCCCAATGCCTACTACATGTAATGATGTTGTCCATCTTTAAAATGTCACCAGTAATTAAGTAATCACTTAATCACAATCAAAAAAAAAAAAAAAAAAAGAACCTTGGGGAAGGGAGGGAGGGAGGATATGGTAGGGGGAAAACAATGGAGGGGGTAACAATGTTCAAGAGGAAGTGTACTCATTGCCTCACTCATGTAACTGTAACCCTCTGTATGGTATCTTTACAATAAAAAAATAAAAAAAAAAAAAAAGAAAGAAGATAGTCGATGGATAAAAGACAGATAGACATCAACGTATCTGACCTTTTCTTCTTGTCTTGCTTTGCATGTCCCTCCCCCACGGTATAACCCCTGCTTTCATTGGATTTGAAGTTGGTATAATTTGTGGAGGGGAAGGGCAAAAACAAACTGCTTAAATAGGGATAAAGGTGGGCCCATTGCAACAATGAGATGTAAAAGTCATTCTGTCCAAAAACGAACTTTACAATTTTGGCCGGGGAGGTGGGCGGGGGGGAGGGGACAGGAAGGGATGGGAAGGGGAAACAAAGGAGGAGGCAACAATGCTTGATAAGAAATATACTCATTATCTTGCCCATGTAATTGTAACCCCTCTGTACTGTATTTTCACAATAATTAATTAATTAAATAAAATGCAAAAAAAGATAGACAAAAAAATAAATAAATAAATAAAATGTCACCAGTGCGCAGAGGGGTTGGATGTGCGCGCACATGAATGTAACATGCAAAGATCCCATTGACACTATTCTTAACAATCTGAAGTAGAGCAACTCTGTTCCACTTACTTCCACTGCTGCTACAGCCTGGGAGGTTATCTCCAGCCGCATACCCCATGAGACCTCCATTCCCATTAGGGTTAGAAGGCACTGATGCAAGAAGACCTGAAGGGAAAAAGGCATCTATTAAATAATGCTCAAAAGAAAATGCAGGGCTGGGAAGGTGGCTCAGTGGTAGAGTGCTTGCCTTGCATGCATGAGACCCTGGGTTCGATTCCTCAGCACCACATAAACAGAAAAAGCCATAAGTGGCACTGTGGCTCAAGTGGTAGAGGACTAGCCTTGAGCTGGAGAACTGAGGGACAGTGCCTAGGCCCAGAGTTCAGGCCCCATAACTGACAAAAAAAAAAAAGAGAGAAAGAGAGAGAGAGAAAGAGAAAGAGAGAGAGAGAGAGAGAGAGAGAGAGAGAGAGAGAGAGAGAGAGAGAGAGAGAGAGAGAGAAAAGGAAGGAAGGAAGGAAGGAAGGAAGGAAGGAAGGAAGGAAGGAAGGAAGGAAGGAAGGAAGGAAGGAAGGAAAGTGCAAGGCAGTGCTGGCAGCTCACACCAGTAATCCTAGCTACTTTCGAGATTAAGATCCAGAGGTTGGGGGTTTGAGGCCAGCTTGTGCAATAAACCCTGTTAAGATTCCATCTCTGCAATAACCAGCACAAAACCAGGCTGTGGCTCAAGTGGTACAGCACTAGCTGAGCAAACAAGCTGAGCAAATTCGAGGTTCTGAGTTTAAACCCTAACACTGTCAAAAAACTCCACAAAAACAACAAGATATAGGGCTACAATGCCCTGAGTTCAAACTCAGTGCTGCCAAAAAATTAAAAAGAGGATAGATGCATGAATAAACAGCTGTCAAAGAAACAAACCCAAAACTTGGGCTGACATACCTAGTCCGCGATAGCGGGAAAGCTGTTGATAGATCTGTTTCATCCTTTCAATATTCAAGCGGCTTGCTTCAGCATGGTTTACCATCGGTTTGGGATAATTAACTCCTATCAAACATTTGGCTACCTTCTGGATACCTTCTGGTGCATTCCAGGGATCATAGATGTATTTTGCAGGGAAGCCTCTTAAGACTGGCAAATAACGTCTTTTGGGAGAAGAAAGAAAAGTTATTCATTAATAGAACGCATTATGAACAAGCTATAACAAACTATTAGCTATGAGTAACCAAAGCTGGAAGAAATGACTTTTTAAAATAAATTGATGAGGTAGGTATTACGCTTCATGTACAATTAGGAATATAGGAGTTGAAAGAATCAAGATCAGAATATTTAGGTTGGGCCATTTTTCGATGTGGTCAGAAAGGTAAAACCTATGTAATCAGATCAAACCATCTCATATCTGCTATCCGTCTTGTGTGAAGAATACGTAAACTGCCGCTTCAACATGAAACCATCATCACCATGACTTACCTGATATAGTCTCCATTGGGATCTGTTCTCCTTCCAAAACCAACAGGGCAATAGCAATGAAAAAACTGTTGGAAAAAGGAACTACACGAGAGCCACATCCAACTGCCAGCATTTATGCTCCAATCCGCATCAAGCAGTAATTCTTCAAATACCTTCGAATTAACAATAACCAATTAGTTTGTACACACATAAGGTCTGGGGTCATTACAGAAAAATCAGGGAAAAACTGGGAGAGTGCAAGGGAAGGGGATGACAATGTCCAAAAAAATGTATTTTTTACCTGATTTGTGTAACTGTAACCTTGCCTCTGTAAATCACTTTTTTTTTTTGGGGGGGGGGGTGGGGGTCCGGTTGTGGGGCCTGAACTCTGGGCCTGGGCGCTGTCTCTCAGCTCTTCAGCTCAAGGCTAGCGCTCTACCACTTGAACTACAGCGCCACTTCCGGCTTTTTTCATTTTGCTTATGTGGTACTGAGGAATCGAACCCAGGGCCTCAGGCATGTAAGGCAAGCGTTCTACCACTGAGCCACCTTCCCAGCCCCTGTAAATCACTTTTACAATAACCATTAAAAAAATACAGCTCAAAAAAAAACAAACACAATTTACCAACATTCCCCAGTTTACACTTCTAATTCCTTGATCCAAAAGACAAAATAATAAATAATTTTCTATGTTTATCAAGTAGGTATGTAATCTTCCTTCCTCATGTACATCTCTATACTAGGAAATATAGGAGGCAAAAAAATCCCCACAGAATCTTGCATAGTTCGTAGATAGATAAATAATAATATAGCCAGAAAGGTAAAAATATATAGGTAAATCCTGCTGTGTATAACTAGAAGATGAAATTACAAATGTAGTATTGCTTTTCACTTTATATGATAAAAGTGTTACTGAAAAGGTGAATATTTAGTAGGTGAAGATGTTTAGTGAGGTAAAAAGATCTGCAATTTTAGGGTTTATAGTAGGAATTCACTATTTTTAAGAACTCTTTTTTTTTGGGTCCGGTCGTGGGGCCTGAACTCTGTCCCTCAGCTCTTCAGCTCAAGGCTAGCACCTCTACCACTTGAGCCACAGAACCACTTCCGGCTTTTTTTCTTTTTGCTTATGTGGTGCTGAGGAATCGAACCCAGGGCCTCATGCATGCAAGGCAAGAGCTCTACCACTGAGCCATCTTCCCAGCCTCTATTTTTAAGAACTCTTGAGTGAACACTTTTCGTATAGAAACAACCATCTATAAAAATATGCACTAAATCCAGAGTTTTAAATCTTACTAGTTGTCCTAATGTTCTAATGGCTAGGTTGGTTTAACCAT
Organism: Dipodomys merriami; assembly: GCF_024711535.1. Classification (NCBI taxonomy): domain Eukaryota; kingdom Metazoa; phylum Chordata; class Mammalia; order Rodentia; family Heteromyidae; genus Dipodomys; species Dipodomys merriami. The sequence goes on from NW_027206590.1 coordinate 1,643,245, forward strand.
TCAAGTCTGATTTTATCAAGCTACCTCCAAACTGTGTCTGTACCGGGATTATATGCCATAGGTGTAAGGTCCGCTCCTGGATGGTGAGCAGACTCCACCCTCCTCGAAGCAAAGTCTCCACCCAGCACCTGCGTTACCTAGGCAACTGGGACACCTGGAAGAGGTCACATCTGCATCCGCTGAGGTCACATCTGAATTTGATGTGGCCACACCTTTCTCTGCCTGTACCCTAGATAAGGCCTAGCCGAGGCCCAGACGCCCTCTCTCTGCTCTTTTCTAGTTCTCTCTCTGCTCTGTTCTAGCTCTTTCTCAGCTCTTTCTTTCTCTTCTCTTTCCCAGCTCCCTTCTCTTTCCTAGCTCTCTCTTTCCCACCTTTCCCAGACGTTCTCTTTTCTAACTCTTTTCTCTCTTTTCTAGCTCTTCTCTCTCTTTCCCAGCTCTCCCAGTTCTCTTTCCCAGGCCTTTCCCCACCACGTGGAAGACCAAGATGGCCTGGTGCCAGCTGAAAGGATGAATAAACCTACCCTTTACCTGAATACCATGTTCTTACTCGGCTACCTCTTTTTAAAAACCTAACAATAGGTACTGAAAAAGGAGACAATAGACCTGTACAATAGACAACTTCTAGGATATTTTTCTCAAAAATAAGGTCTAGATTGGTTCAAAGTAGGGCCACACCACATCAATTAGAGCATTTACCTTCATTCCTTCCTCCCAGCTAATCCACAGGTCGCCTCGTGTCAGGAAGCAAGCCACTGCGTGTCTGGCTAAATGGTGAATCCAGCCCTCTTGACGGAGCTGCGTCATGATGGCGTCAATCCAGGGGAAACCCGTCCGGCCTTCTGCCCATTTAGCCAAAGCCTCGGGATTCTTATCCCAAGGAATCTGAACACAGATGGGGTTCCCTTCCATTTTATCAAAGCGGGGATTATTTGTTGCTGCTGTATAGAAAAATTCACGCCATAATAGTTGCCCATAAAGAGAAAGTGGTGGGGAACTGTTCTTCTTTACCTGTGATTAAGAAGCAAAGAAATATTATCAAAAAAATTTTTTAAGTATTTTGAGCTGGGCGCTGGTGGCTCACACCTGTAATCCTAGCTACTCAGGCAGCTGAGATCTGAGGATCACAGTTCAAAGCCAGCCCCAGGAGGAAAGTCTGTGAGACTTTTTTTTTTAATTGTGAAAATAATCATACAGAGGGATCACAATTACATGGGCAAGATAGTGAGTACATTTCTTATCAAGCACTGTAGCCTCCTCCTTTGTTTCCCCTTCCCATCCCTTCCCCTCTCCACCCTCCCCAACCCACACCCCTCCTAGGGAAAAAACAAACTCTGAGACTCTTATCTCTAATAAGCCACCAGAAAACCAGAAGTGGCGCTGTGGATCAAATGGTAGAGTGCTTGCCTTGAGCTAAAGAGCTCTGGGACAGCTCCCAGGCCGAGTGCAAGCCCCATGACCAACAAAAAAAAAAGTATTTTGAAAAATCTGCTCAAATTTTAGACCATACCTTTTTGTAGAGATCAGTCAATTTGAAGTAAAATAACCGACATGACAAACAACCAAATCGGAGATAAGGGCTGAGTCCAGTAGGGCTTGCAAGCAGGGAATTTGCATTCATTCGAGGTCTTTCAAAGTTTGCCACCCAGGCCTGAAAACACACACAGACAATTACCCCAACTGCCTTTAAAAAAAGAAAATGAGAATTACTTCAGCCATACTCATGTAGCCAATAGTGTGTGAAATAAATTACCAGCACAAGAATGAGAAGGACCTTCGCTCTGTCTCCTCGACACTGCAGTAAAGGTGCAGACTCCGCCCCCTCCGCAGTTTTAGCCATCCATGGTCACCCACAGTTGGAAAATATTAAATGGAAAATCCCACAAGCAAGGAATTTGCAAGCTTTACATACCCTTTTATTACCCTATATTGTTATCATTATTGTTTTCTCACTGTGCCTAACTTATAAATTAAACTTTATAAAAGGTGCTCTGAAAGTATAATTACAAGGGAATGAGTAGAGTATGGGGGTGGAAAGGGTGAGGATAGAAGGCAGATGGACATGGTTTATGGATGATGTACAGTTAATGTACGATATGTGCATGTTTTGGAACAAAATAGTAAACCAATTAATGTGTACTATCAATATGCATTAACAGTAATGATAATAACAGAATAAAATTTGCCCTATATATGGATATATAGGAAAAACCACGTTAAATATGGGTTCAGTATTATCTGGTTTCTGGAATCCACTGAAGTCCTATAACATATTCCTTGTGGATAGCTTCAAAGGTATGGTTAGCTAATATAAGTTTTGATAGAAGAACAGAAAAGGTAATACAGTAGCTAACAGGGAAATAATCAGAAGAGGAGGAAAAAGGAGATTTAAGTGACAAGCTAGTTGTTAATTTTCAAACAAATAAGTTTGTGCTATTTTAGCTATTTCTGTCAATCATTCTTTCTCAACAGTCAATTTCTTAATTTAAAAGACTGACGTGGGACTAGATGTGATGGTACATGATTGTAATTCCAGCTTGCAAAGTTGAAATTGCGAGATTTGGGGTTTGAGGCCAACTGGAGCAAAAAGTGAGTGAGATCCCATCTCAACAAACAATTTGAGGTGGTTCACATAATTTCAGCTATGTGTAAAGTATAGGTAGAAAGATCCTAGTCCAAACTGGTCCCAGGGAAAATACTGTGACAACATGTAGCAATCACAAGGTCCTAAGTCCAAACCCTAATACTGTGTATGTGTGTGTGTGTGTGTGTGTGTGTGTGTGCTCGCGCACGCGCTCGCACGCGCGCATGTGAAGGGAGGTGAGAAAGGGAGGGAAGGAAATAGTATTTAAAATTCCATAATGCCACTTTGGAAGTATGAATATGGCTATGTAATCTATATTATCATACTTTTCTTTCCAAATGCCTCTCCAAACGTGTAAGTGCCTCAGTTTCTCCTCCTGGCCAAACTGCAGAGGATAAACCATCTGTATCAAAACCTAAGAAAACAAGAAGGAAAATTATGCTAAAAGTAAAATAACTTTCATTTTACAACAGTAACAGGGAAGCACAAATTGTTTTGTAAAAAAAAACTGTGAGAGCCGGGCACCCATGGCTCATGTCTGTAATCCTAGCAACTCAGGAGGCTGAGTTCTGAGGATCACGGTTCAAAGCCAGCGCAGGCAGGAAAGTCTGTGAGACTCTTATCTCTAATAAACCACTAGAAAACTGAAAGTGGTGCTGTGGCTCAAGTGGTAGAGCATTAGTCTTGAGCTGAAGAGCGTAGGGACAGCGCCCAGGCCCAGAGTTCAAGCACCATGACCCACCCCACTACCCCCCCCAAAAAATTGCGAGAGCAGAAAAAAAAATTGAAGGCCTATAAAAGACTATAACATAGTTCCTAGCTATAGGATACACATCTTTTCTTTCTTTCCTTTTTTGGGGGGTGCTGGTCCTAGGACTTGAGCTCAGAGCCTGGGAACTGTCCTTGAGCTTATTTGTTCAAGGCTAGCTAGCATATTACTCATTGGAGCCACAGCTCCACTTCTGGCTTTTTGTGGTTAATTGGAAATTAACCTTCCCAGGGCTAGTTTCAAATTAATTATCTTCAGATTTCAGCTTCTGAATAGCTAGGATTATCTGTATGAGCCACTGGCACCCAGCTAGGACATATATTTTATTTTATTTATTTATTTTTTTTCATGCTACAGAGTCACTTTAATTCCTATTAAAATTCCAATGACATTTTCCATAGAAATAAATGTATATGTAACCATATGTATGTACCATTTTTTAAAAAATTTTTTATTGTAAAGATACTATACAGAGGGTTACAGTTACATGAGTGGGGTAATGAGTACACTTCCTCTTGAACATTGTTACCCCCTCCATTGTTTTCTCCCTACCATCCCCTCCCTCCCTCCCTTCCCCAAGGTTCTTTTTTTTTTTTTTGATTGTGATTAAGTGATTACTTAATTTCCGGAAATTCACAGTATTGTGGAATAATGATGCTCATTTAAAGTCACAAGTTCATTCAGGACATATATTTTAATGTGATAACAGATCACATGTTTATAGACTACATAAATAATATACAGATTTATCTCCTAATGTTTCAGTCTCCTTCCTCCTCCCTCTTTCTCCCACTTGCCTTCTCTTTCTTTTTTTCTCTCTCTCCCTCCCTTCTTTCCTTCCCACCCTCCCTTCTTCCTTCCTGAAAATATTTTATGTGGCACAAGTAGAAATTACTTTTTTTTTTTGGCCAATCCTGGGGCTTGAACTCAGGGCCTGGGCACTGTCCCTTAGTCTCTTTGTGTTCAAGGCTAGCACTCTACCACTTGAGCCACAATGACACTTCTGGCTTTTTCTGGTTTACTGGAGATAAGAGTCTCACAGGGCTGGGAAGGTGGCTCAGTGGTAGAATGCTTGCCTTGCATGCATGAGGTCCTGGGCTCGATTTCTCAGTACCACATCAGCAGAAAAGGCCAGAAGTGGTGCTGTGGCTCAAGTGGTAGAGCGCTAGCCTTGAACTGAAGAGCTGAGGGACAGCACCCAGGCCCAGAGTTCAGGCTCTATGACCAACCCCCCCAAAAAAAGTCTCACAGACTTTTCTTCCCAGGCTGGCTTCAAACTGTGACCCTCATATCTCAGGCTCCTGAGTAGCTAGGATTACAGGTGTGAGCCACTGGTACCAGGCTAGAAATTACAGTTTATTACAGTTTACACTCACCTAGCTCCTCCAGGGAAGGGACTCCATACTTCTCATCATGGTCATCAGACAGAGGAGTTGTGCACTTTTCTATCACTTCTGAAGTAATTGTTTCTACTGGTATCTCTAGTGGTTCCATTTTGCTGATGAGAGTCTGAAATCTTTTATAAGTTAGAGGTGGTTGTCCACCATTGAGTTCTATGATCCTATTACAAGAGTTAGTAAAATGAAGTTAGTAAAAATGACAATATACTTTGATAAGCTTTGAAAAGGCATAAAATCAGAAAATTTATTATTTCAAATTGCCAGAATGTTAGCTTCTCATATCATCAGAAAAACATGTTCACAATGATTAGTGAGTCTAAAAATCATTCTATTTTCTAGACATCCATTTGGTGACAAAACTATAGTAGGCAAATATTAAAATCTTATGAGTGAAAAAGTGACTAAGCAGCTAAACTCAAGACAATAACAAGAAATTAATATACATGGACATGTACAAATTTATTATGACCTAACTCAAGAAATCTCTCATCATCAGTCAGAACTCTAAAGCAGGCTGATAAGTACATTAAGAAGTGGTCAGTAGAAAATAAGTTTTTGTTGTATATATTTGAGGTTTACAAGTATTACTGCATAGATAATAAAAGAAAACTGACATGTTTTTCATGTCAGATACTTTTTTGTGATAAGAGCAGTTAAAAATCTAATTAACAAAACCCCAAATTCAATGGCATTTTCTCACCTATAATCCTTTGATTAACTTTAGATTTTATTCCATATATCTGCAACTTATTAGCCTTTGACCCAGATCTCCACTAAGTTTCATTTAGTAGAATTCTACAACTACTTGCTATCTTCTATTGTGTTCATGTATTCATTAATATATGAATTGCTTAATATTCTTAATGGAATCATATTTTTGATTAATACATAGGGTGATAAGAAATTTCTACTGATGGCTGGGAATGTGGATCAGTGGTAGAGTGTTTGCCTAGCATGCATCAAGTCCTGGGTTTGATGACTCAGTACCACATAAACAGAAAAGGCTGGAAGTGGCACTGTGGCTCCAGAGGTAAAGCAGTGGCCTTGAGCAAAAAGAAGGTTAGGGACAGTGCCCAGGCTCTGAGTCCAAGCCCCATGACTGGCAAAAAAAGAAAAGAAAAAAAAAAAAAAAGAAATTTCTATTGATTACAGTGATTCTATACTGCTACTACATGATAATAACAAAATGAAAACTGTAGAAAAAAACTTCTATATACTACACTAACACCCTAGAAAGATAAGGAGTCTGAGTAGGAGCAGATGAAACCCATGGTCCTATGCATCTCAGCAAGTATTCAATCAACTGAGCCGGTAGCTCAACCACCTCTGGGTAGTATTGGTTTTGAAACTGATACTAAGGATTTTTATCTTATGTACCATGGCTATAATTTTGGTACTTGTTATTAGGTGAACAAAAAATACCAGCTAAATAAAATGTCAATCCTATGATATATGTTTATTTTACACACTTAAGTCCCATGACTTAAGACTTACTGTCTATGTACTTAATACCAGTGTGTTAATAGTTAAGATGGAGCCAGGCACTGAAGATTCATGCCTGTAATCCTCGCTACTCAGGAAGCTGAGATCTGAGGATCATTGTTTGAAGTCAGCCCAGATAGACAAATGTGGAATACTTCTATCTCCAATTAACCACCAAAAAGCTGGAGGAAGTGGACTTGTGGCTCAAGTTATAAAGCACCAGTCTTCAGCAAAAAACAAAACAAAAAAAAAAAACTAAGCAAAAGTGAGTGGCCTTGAGTCCAAACCCCAGTAGTGTAGCACGCACACACACACACACACACACAGAAAAATGGATAAAATGGTAAATAAAACAATAAAAATCCGAAATCTTACTTGTCTAGGTCATATAATGTATGTGAAATTCGCACAATGACTTCTACACCAGCTTCAGTAGCCAGCTTCTTAATAGCTGCATCTCGTTCCTTTCCAAAAGGCTCAGAATCATACTCAATTGAAAGTTTGGTAATGTTCCATTCCTGAAACAAGAGAAAGACACAAACTGGCAATAATGCATTCTAGTCATACAGTAATTTTTCTATCATAACTTATATCTCCAAGGATACTCAGACTTCAAAAAAGAAGAAAGAATACACAATTTATCAATATGAAAATGACATGTCATATTTGTATTTAAGTACATAATTGTAATTGAATATATATGAAAATATATTCAGCGACTTCCAGAAAATAAATACTATCATATATGTGTGTGTGTGTGTGTGTGTGTGTGTGTGTGTGTGTATGTGTGTGTGTGCATATATATATATATATAAATATATATATAGCTCAAGGCTAGCACTGTACTAATTGAGCCACAGCTCTATTTCAGTCTTTTTGGAAACAAGTTAATTGGAAACAAGTGTCTCATAGAGTTTCCTGCCTGGGCTGGGCCCTTAGAATTGTGTGATCTCAGCCTCCTGAGTAGCTATGATTACAGGTATGAGCCACTGGTACCCAACTTGCTATTATAAACTTTCTAGTGAACACCATTTTTGTTTTGTTAAAAAAGGGGAACACATAAATAAACACATACATATACACACACTATATATGTATATATTTACATATATATTTATACATATAAATACATATATGATTCTTGTGACTACAAAGAATATTTCCATTTCAATACATAGGAAACTGGCAAGTAGTTGAAACTTCTAAGAAAGCAACCAGAAACTTATGGTAGAAAAAAGATTTAACTTTTCACAGTCAACTTTTTCCAATTTCTGATTTTATAATGTATAACTTTTTCATTAAAGAAAAAAAGCCACGGGGCTGGGAAGGTGGCTCAGTGGTAGAGTGCTTGCCTTGCATGCCTGAGGCCCTGGGTTCGATTCCTCAGCACCACATAAGCAAAAAGAAAAAAGCCGGAAGTGGCGTTGTGGCTCAAGTGGTAGAGCACTAGCCTTGAGCTGAAGAGCTAAGGGACAGTGCCCAGGCCCAGAGTTCAGGCCCCACGACTGGACCAAAAAAATAAATAAATAAATTTAAAAAAAAAGAAAAAAAGCCACAAATTTTCATTCAAAAATACTTATATTCCCTATAAATTAGTTTAAAAAAAAGGCCTTGCTGGGCACCAGTGGCTCAAGAGGCTGAGAACTGAGGATCATAGTTCACAGCCAGCCAAGGCAGGAAAAGTACGTGAGACTTTTATCTCCAATTAACCACCAGAAAAATGGAAGTGGTGCTGTGACTTAAACTTTTAGAGCGATAACCTGTAGCAAAAAAGCTCAGGGGCAACACCCACGCCCTGAATTCAAGCCCCACAACAGACAAAAAAAAAAGGGGGAGCCTTCCTATTTATTACCAAGTATGTTATCTTCTCTGACAAGAAGACAAAGATTATTTTATGCAAATATTTTTCAAATTACCTTGAAAAGCCTTGGAAACACATCAGCTGGTTGTCCACGAATCACAAATAGACGAGAATTTAATTTTCGTAGATTGGCATCAAGATCCTCAAGACACTGAAGCAAAAACCTATGAGGAAAAAAAGTATCAAAATTCTTAAAAATAAATGTTAGAAGGTACAAAACACAGCAAAATCAGATCATCCTGTGAGTTAGATAGCAACTCATCATCTTATTACTGCTTATTCATATATTCATTCCTACTCCCCAGCAATCATACTTATAATTCTTTAGAATTATACCAAAAGTTCCCCACTATTTTAATGAAATCCTATGGTAAATCACTCATTTTTATTAAAAATAATACAAATTTTAACTTGTGAACATAAAAATTATACAAAGAGATATCAAAGCTATTACATGAGTAATAATAATCATGGAAGTGGCCTATTTAATGGCTCTGAGCAAGTGAATAATTTCAGAATATGGGTATTTTATTAGAAAATACAGCAATCCTCTGTAAGAAATCATAATGTCCATTTTCAAGTTTCTAATTTGCTCAAGAAAAAGGAATAAACAGATGGTAAAGTATGTGGTATTAACTCTTGACCATATGTAGTGGGCACTAGATTAATTTTTTAAGTGATTTCATGGAGCAGTGAGGCTACAGACTTTTTCAATGAAGAAGCATTAACAAGGCTCACAGATGACAGACAATGGGGACATTCTGGGGCAGTAAGGGAAGGCTATTATTTACTGTGAAGCTTCTATTGTGAAGAAATAGAGCATTTCCCCAGAATAAATCCAGAAAAGACATCTACCCTGGAAGGCTGGACCTCATTGTTTGACTCAGGTTAATTTTCACCTACATTCTGTTTCTCTCAGCTGGACACATCTCATTTCCTCCCTACTTTGCTTCTTTTATATTCTTAATCTTAAGGTTAACTATGTCTTTTTTTCTACATAACATATGCTCATTGAGAAAAGTGCTTATGTCTTCGTTGTGAGGAGGAATCGTTGAGAGGCAAGGAAAGATATGTTCAAGAAATGAACTGTCCAATGTGATAATCCCCAATAGTCACAGGGTGGCTCACGCCTGTAATCCTAGCTACTCAAGAGGCTGAGATCTGAGGACATAGTTCAAAGCCATCCCAAGCAGGAAAGTCTGGGAGACGTTTATCTCCAATTAACCACCAGAAGACCAGAATTGGCACTGTGGCTCAAAGTGGTAGGGCACTCTGAGTAAAAAGCTCAAGGACAATACCCAGGCCCTGAATTCAAGTCCCACAACAGCCCCCCACTCCCACCCCAACACACACACACACACACACACGTTTCTCAGTCACACTAGCCACTTTACAAATCCTCCATGGCCATACCGTAAGCTAGTAGCTACATTACCAGCACAGATGTAGAACATTTTCTATCATTGCATAAAGTTCAATGGACAACACTGTTACAGAAAGTGGTCACTGTGGTCTCTGCCCATTCGGATCCCGGCATGTTACCAAGTCTTGAGTTCTTACATCTGTAGTTACTGGTGACCTAAGTGTACTTAGTCAGCTCTGACAGGTCCCCCTTTATGTGTGAGACATTCCATTTCATCTTAGGAAGTCTCTTAAGAGTTCCTCAGCAAATGGGCTGTTTAGATGCATAGTGAGACATATAAGCATGGAGTTTTATAAAATTATCCACTTACTATGCTTGGTGAAAGATGTTTAGTGGAAACCATCCAACTTTTATATTTGCTTAGTAAGAGATTTTTGAAATAAAGAGTTTTTAGACCAATCAAAGATTAAGTTGCATGAGCAAGTTTCCTTACATAGAAACAGTACAAAATTAAAAGGCCTTGGAGAGGCCTTGGAAAGGCCCCAAAGCTCCACTGCACCATTAGTCTCATCTTCTCTATTAGAGCTGGTTAGTAATAAGCAGCAAGAGTTCTTCATGTCAAACCTTTCAAATGAAGTATGTCTATGTGGGTTTGTTTTGCCCATCCTGGAGCTTGAATTGGGGTCTGGGCGTTGTCCCTGAACCTTTTTTTTTTTTTTTTTTTTTTTTTGCCAGTCCTGGGGCTTGAATTCAGTGTCTGGGCACTGTCCTGAGCCTCTTTGTGCTCAAAGCTAGCCCACTATCACTTGAGCCACAGCACCACTTCCGGCCTTTTCTGAGTAGTTTATTGGAGATAAGAGTCTCATGGACTTTTCTGGTCAGGCTGGCTTTGAACTGTGATCCTCTGATCTAAGCCTCCTTAGTAGCCAGAATTATAGAATGAGCAACTGGTGCCCCATTATATGTTTTATAGGTAGTAAGATGGAAAAAGACATGATCAATTCATAAAATGAACAACTGAATTTGGATTGGCTAATAATTAGCCTGTTCTTTCCTTTTTCTTTTTCCACACAGGCTAAATAAGAATTCTTTATTTTTTCTAACATACAGTCTACAAACCAAAGAATTTACAGAATGATAGTGACTAAAGTGTTACAATGGCAAACATTCCACAACTTAGTAATTGTTTTGTTTTAGTACTTCATAAGACAGCAAACCGAGGCTATATTTAAGAATGGTGTTTTTCTTCCACAGACATTGCTGATGGCATTTTTTCTTTTGTTTTATGATATCTTTCTTCCATAGGTATTTAATTTATAACTCTGATTTCATATAAAACTTACAGGGCATATAGTGGACTCAAATATAGGTATTTTACAAAGTAACTAGGCACTTTGTATTCAAATTATTTTAAGTAGAAAGTATTTATAAGAGGTGAAAAAGAATAGAGTAACACTTGTCCTTTGTTATAAGGCTTCTAAATCTTGTATCTATCTACTTTTGTTTATATGTGCCTAAGAAAATAACTAGAATGATACTTATCAAGCTATTAACAATATCTACTCTTAGAGTTCGAGTTTTGGTTAAGGATGGGAAATGCGTATGTTACTTAACTTCATTAAAAAGCTTAAAAGTGTGCAAAATAGGGCAATGAAGCTTGTTAAGAGCGGTCTGGAAAGAGAGGGATGAGAGATAGTAAGGGAATGGGTGAGTCCCATCCAAGTCCACTGTATGCATATATAACACATTAAAATGAAATTCCCTGAACAGTTAATTGATGCTAACAAAAATACAAAGAAAGCTTGATATGACTTTAAGCTTGTTTAATAATGTTGAATGTCTTTTCAAAGAAAGAGACATCATCGTAGGGCACAAATTTTTATGGTTTCACAGTATTCCCTGCATTCGTTTCTATAATATAACAAATCTAGAAATAAATATTATCCTTCATTCTAATCCTGAGATGTCCCATCTAATTTCCTCATCAGTAAAACTGAAATTAGTAATAGAACCCATCTCATAGATCTTTTTGTGAGAACTGAATATATTAATATATGTGGAACTCTTAGAATAGTGTTTGCCTACATGAAACTATGTATATATTATTTTTAGTCCCCTCTTTTGTACCAAATTCTGTTCTTGCTACAATAATTCCAGTTTTTAGCTCTTACTGTATTATTTACTGCAATACTTTAAAAGAGATCTGCCTGGAAATGGAAAGAAAAGGGGTTTTTTTCCCTCTGTTGTTTTAGTTATCTTTTCTTTTTGTCTAGTTTGTTCATTTACCTGTCTTTAGGAGGGCAAAAGGGGGTGGCACAGAGATGGAGGGGCAAAGGGTGAACAAATGCAGCAATGGTACTCACTAGACACTATGTTGAAAATGAACTAGGCAACTTGTGGGTGGGGATGGAAGGGAAAAACTGGGAGAGAGCAAGGGAAGGGGAGACACTGTCCAAAAAGAAATGTACTCTTTACTTGATTTATATAACTGTAATCTCTCTGTAATCACTTTTATAATAATAAAAAATTTTAAAGAAAAAACTTTAAAAAAACAGATCTGCCTACCAACAATCACTGTCTACTGTAATCCACTGTAGCACACAATTGGCACACAAAGTTCTTCTAGACTCATTCTTTATACAATAAGGAAAAAATTATTTTCTTGCTCCAGGCTCATTTTCTACCTCATTGTACCTTCCTTCTCACCAAATCAAACGATTTCTCTTTTCCTTACACATTCAGTCTCCTGGATTTATTCCATGTTCTTTCCTCCACTCAGAATAACTTTGCCAATTCCTATCTCTTCAAGTTCATAACTCAGGAAGTCTTAAGTCTTACAGGAAATTTCTCTTAAACTGTCAAGAGCATAGGGCATCTCACTCAAAAAAAAAGAAACCTTTCAAACTGGACATCTTATTATAGCTATCAGTCATACAAATATATACACTTATTTCAAATTAAGTAACTGTGTTTTATTCTACATCAGTTTTCTTAACCTATGGTTTGGTTTCTACATTTGGCAGATGAATTACATCATAGGCCTTGTAAAATGTGTTGAAAAAATTAAGAACAGAATGAAATAACTACTAGGGTTTTCTTGGATAATTGTTAAAAGGGTTGGAGACAGCATAAAATCAACTAGAATACCTAGCAATTATCAGATAAACATTAAACAGATGTCATTATTTTCCCTTAAGAACCATTTCTAGGCCTGCTAGGATGGAGCAGCACTTATGGGGATTGACCCTGGGGGATTTTGTTTGAGGCCAACCTGAGCTATGTATCGACCCTGTAAAAGGAAGGAAAGGAGGGAAGAAGAGGGCAGAAAGGGGAGGAAGGAGCCAGAGGAGGAAGGGAGAGAGGGATGGCTTCCTGGGTGTGTGCTCTCATGTCCTATACAACAGTGGCTGACATGTGCCGAGGGCTTACTGCAGATCAGGCATTGGGATAAACATCTTGAATGCCCTTCGCATGCATTCTCTTACAGCCCAAGAATCATTATATTCAGTGGGCAGTTGAAGAGATGTGGGCAGGATGGTAGATTAGAGGCATCTATCATTTTGGCTTTGTGAAGGGAGACGATCTTTGGTAACACAAAAAGAGAAGAAATTTTCAAAAGAGAAACTGTGGAAGAGAATCCTGGAACCATGAAAGAAGAAGTAGGAAGATAGAAAAGCACAGAGAAACCAAGTTACCAGAAGAAAAGCAGTGAAGAATTCCAAGTCCATCTCCAGCAACCTGGGAAAGGGAAGGGAAGCTGTCTTGGTAACATGGCCAATTCTAGCCACAAGACAAGCCTACTTACCTCACAAGCTTTAATCCCAGCACAAGGATTTATAAAACAGCAACTACTCCTATATAAACTAACAGTGAAGAAAAGCGCTTTGTCTTTCCCTTTGTCTCAGAGGCCAATAGTAAGACACCATCTTGAGTGTGGCTACTGTTGGGGACTTCAGGGTAAGAAGTCTTGGAGCACTTTTTCATAGAGTCTGGGTATGAGATGGCCACAGAAGATTGATAAGGACAGACCAACAGAGCCCTCTAGAAAATTTTAAGGGGTATGGAGCTATGCTGGCAGCTTGGACAGAACAGAATGCCAGCAAGGGCAACATAAATGCCTGCAACCAGAGAGCTGGTAGTTTGGACACCAACAGCAGCTCAAAGGCAACTTACTTACCAGAGGCTACTCAAGACACCTGCCAGAGAAGAATGATGGGCGTGTGATTCTGTTTAGAAACATGCAGAATGGAAGCCCGTAGGTGTGAATTCCATGGCCTGGGAGCTAGAAAGCCTTGAGCCCAAGGCTTCCTAAGAAAGATTCCAAGGCATGCCCCCTGGCACCATGTATTGACTGCTCAGTAGGTCAGAGCTCCCCACTCCAGTCCCTCTAACTCTGCTGATATCCACAGCCTCTGGCACCCCATAGAGAAAATAGACACACACACACACACACACACACACACACACACACACACACACACACACACATACACACACACACACACACACACACACACACACACACACACCCTATACCTACATCTAAGTCTATCTACAGAGAGAAAAACCAATCAAAATTTCTTATTTTGTTTTCTATATGGGGAAGGAGGAGGAGGGGGAAAGGAGAAGGGGTCAAGAGAAAAGGAAAAGGAAAGGAAAAAGAAAAGAAAAACAGAAAGGAAAGGGAAAGGAATTAGATGCCTACACCTACCCAGGATCACTTTGAAATGCTAATTTCAGCTGAATAGGAAACTGAATCAAAGTTTGACCTTTCCCAGTGACAAGGCCAATGTTAATGTGAATATATATTTTTTTATAAAGAAGTAAAGTGCAGGAAGTGGCGCTGTAGCTCAAGTGGTAGAGCGCTCGCCTTGAGCTGAAGAGCTGAGGGACAGCGCCCAGGCCCAGAGTTCAAGCCCCACGGCTGACCAAAAAAAAAAAAAAAAAAGAAGTAAAGTGCAATTAAGACTGAATCAGGCCTGGGAATGTGGCTTAGTGGTAGAGTGCTTGTCCAGCACACATGAAGCCCTGGGTTCCATTCCTCAGTATCACAGAAACAGAAAAGGCTAGAAGTGGCACTGTGGCTCAAGTGGTAGGACACTAGCTTTGAGCAAAAAGAAGTTCAGGGACAGTGCCCAGGCCCTGAGTTCAAGGCCCAGGACTGGCCAATAAATAAATAAATAAATAACACACACACACACACACACACACACACACACACACACACACACACACACACACACACTCATTTCTTAAAGCCTAGTTCAAAGTATCAACTCTTTGATAGGTGCAATTTCTTCTTAGTGCTAAATGAAAAATATTACTTGAGGGGCTGGGAAGGTGGCTCAGTGGTAGAGCGCTTGCCTTGCATGCATGAGGCCCTGGATTCGATTCCTCAGCACCACATAAGCAAAAAAAGAAAAAAGCCGGAAGTGGCACTGTGGCTCAAGTGGTAGAGCACTAGCCTTGAGCTGAGGGACAGCACCCAGGCCCAGAGTTCAGGCCCCATGACCGGACCGACCCCCCCCCCCAAAAAAAGAAAAATATTACTTGAAAAGTGTATTTAAAAAACTGAATCCCTCATCCTTTACTTTCATCTGGGAAAAGAGGTTTGTCAGGAGTTTAAACTCTGTTTTCCAATTTCAACCTTTATGTGTTACAAACACAAGTGCCTTAGAACTTAAGTGAGTGAACCAATTTGGTTTATAATGTAAGCTATTTTCTTGAGTTACACTCATTTGAAGGTTCAGTTAACAATGCAACAAATTAGTTTTTAAATAGGCTGAACCACATTAAAACAATACAAACCTGCATCTAATTGTGTATTGTCTATAGAGAAACATAGTTCTTGTGCTATTTAATTACAATACTGAATGCACCACTTCAAAGTGAAGAGGTATTAGGTAAGAAAATACATTTCTTCACTTTAAATGTTTTAAGGATTTTTTTAAAAAGAAATCACTACCTATTGCTATTGAAAAAAATTGTACTAAGTAAGCTTCCTTATACCACTTCCAAAAGATGATTTCAACATGAATCGACAGAAATAGTTTCTTAAAGTAGGTCATCACTATAGCAACCTGTGGGCAGTGTAGTATACTCCCATCACAATGACCTACTTTCTAGTCTGTGCTAGAAGAGCTTTATATAACTAGTATTTCTAGTTCTGTCTATTAAATAGTCTAAAAAAGGCAATGGCAAGATACAACATAATCCTACTGCTGAAAACAAGGCATTATGAATTAACATCTATCATACACAGAATAAAGCCATCTGGTTCTGTACTTCCCATCTTATCCTACTCTTCTAGAATAGCTAGACCAACCAGAACAACTCCTCGCAGACCCTACAAACATAAACTAAAAAATCATTAAAGCCCCACAGAAAGTACTCTTATCCTACACACAAAACATGAATAGAGTTTAATTTAGAAAAAAAAAATAAGGTCCCAGATCTGCTATCATAAAGAAAAAGATGGAGAGTCTTGGGCTGGGAAGGTGGCTCAGTGGTAGAGTGCTTGCCTTGCATGCATGAGGCCCTGGGTTCGATTCCTCAGCACCACATAAGCAGAAAAAGCCAGAAGTGGTGCTGTGGCTCAAGTGGTAGAGCACTAGCCTTGAACTGAAGAGTTGAGGGACAGTGCCCAGGCCCAGAGTTCAGGCCCATGACCGGCAAAAAAAAAAAAAAAGATGGAGAGTCTCAGTGATAAACCAAAGTTTAAACTATATTAGAAATTTTAGAAGTACAAATAGCAACTTGTATCTCTACACATTCATTAATGCTATGTTTTTCTGGTTTGTAAAAAAAATGTTAGTGCTGGGCTGGGAAGGTGGCTCAGTGGTAGAGTGCTTGCCTTGCATGCCTGAGGCCTTGGGTTCGATTCCTCAGCACCACATAAGCAAAAAGAAAAAAAGCCGGAAGTGGCGCTGTGGTTCAGGTGGTAGAGTGCTAGCCTTGAGCTAAAGAGCTGAGGGATAGCGCCCAGGCCCAGAGTTCAGGCCCCACGACTGGACCCAAAAACAAAAACAAAAAAAAACACAAAAAAAAATGTTAGTGCTTTCTTTTTATCCGATTGTCAACTGTGATATATATATTTTTCCAAAAGAGAATAATTTAATGTGTGATACAGTCAAAATATATATTTTGAAGGAGAATTTTATACTTGCCAGACACTAAATCCTAAGGACCTATACAATGACAGTTATTTTTTTTCTTTTTTTTTTAAATTTAATTTAATTTTATTTGTGAACATACTGTACAGAGGAATGACAGTTATTTTTATGACAAATATTTTGCAATACTTTCTCCAAGTCCTAAAATAAAAACCATAAGTCAAATATATCCATAGGCACAATTAAAAAAAACTAATATAGTCCTCTGTAACATACAAGAAAAAACCGAAAGGGGGCTGGGAATGTGGCTTAGTGGTAGAGTACTTGCCTACCATGCATGAAGACCTGGGTTCAATTCTTAGTACCACATAAACAGAAAAAGTCAGAAAAAGCACTGTGACTCAAGTGGTAGAGTATTAACCTTCCTTGAGCAAAAGAAACTTAAGGACAGTGCCCAGACCTGAGTTCAAGCCTCAGACTGGCAAAAAAAAAAAAAAAATTACACTTGCATAGTACTTTCCAGTGTTGAGACAACTGGTGATATACAGAAGTTCAATAAATATCTATCTAGTGACTCACCAAATAAATAAATGAATGAGGTCAGGAGAAAGGGATTTTATAGATTTGCTATTCAGTGAAGAAACATGAAAAAAAAAGAATATTCTTTGTCTCTTTTGCTGTGAACTTTATGTAAGTTACATCCTATACTACAAGTTGTCTAATTTTTTTGGTGGGGGTGGGTGGGGGTCAGTCCTGGGGCTTGAACTTTGGGCCTGGATTCTGTCCCTCAGCTTTTCAGCTCAAGGCGAGCACTCTACCCCTGGAGCCACAGACCACTTCTGGCTTTCTGGTGGTTTACTGGAGGTAAGAGTCTCACGGACTTTCCTGCCTGGGCTGGCTTTGAACCATGATCCTCAGATCTCAGCCTCCTGAGTAGCTAGGATTACACTAGGATTATAGGCGTGAGCTACCAGTACCTGGCTTCTAATTTTTTTTAAATGATGGAATCTGAAACTTATCCATCTCAGAAAAGCAATGAAATAAAACATTTAATCTGGCCAGGCATCAGTGGCTCACACTTGTAATCCTAGCTACTCAAGAGGCTGAGATCTGAGGATCCTGGTTCCAAGCCAACTCATACAAGAAAGTCTGTGATACTCTTATCTCTAATTAACCACCAGAATACTGGAAGTGGAGTTGTGGCTCAAAATGGTAGAGTGCTAGACTTGAGTAATAAAGAGCTCAGAGACAGTGCACAGGTCCTGAGTTCAAGCTCTACAACAAACAAAAGAAAAAGAAAGGGCTGGGAAGGTGGCTCAGTGGGAGAGTACTTGCCTTGCATGCATGAGACCCTGGGTTCCATTCCTTAGAACCACATAAGAAAAAAAACCCAAAAACCAGAAGTGGCGCTGTGGCTCATGTGGTAGGGCACTAGCCTTGAGCTGAAGAGCTGAAGGACAGCATCCAGGACCAGAGTTCAGGCCCCATGACCGGACCAAAAAAAGAAAGAAAGAAAGAAAGAAAAATCTAAAGTAGGTGGTAGCAGATCACACCTCTAATCCTAACTACTCAGAGGACCGAGGTTCAAAGCCAGCTTGGGCTGAAAATAATTATGAGATTCTACTTCCAAAATAATCAGTTAAAAAAAGCAGAGCTGGAGGCATGGCTAAGTGATCGACAGCTGAGCAAAACAAGCTAAGCAAAGGCAAAGCCCTGACTTTAAACCCTAGGTACCACCACCACCACCAAAAAATTAATCTGATGTTTCTGACTCCAAACCTGTGCTCTTTACTCTAGATGATACTTTCCTACAAAACATGTAATCCATGAATTGTTTTAGAAAAACCCATGACAGCTTTAAAAATGTAAAGATGACTATGATGTAGTACACCATCGGTATCCATTGATACATGGTTCCACAGAGGTAACTTCTGAGAAGTGTGAAGGCTCTGGATACATAGTTAGCACAGGTGCTCAGGGGGATGCTTGGCTCACCTTTCTCTATAATGTCCACTAAAGACATGCCACCTTTTACCAAACGTGCAACTGTTACTTTTATCACATAAAGTAAGCACATTACATGTTCCTTTAGGCTTGGAGAGACTACCATAACTTGTACTTTGCTGAGGAAACAATGGAAGAGAGGAAGAGCTTATTTGGTCCCTGGTTTCAGTCCCCTTGGTTCCACTGCTTCTGGGCACATGTGTGGTAGAGCAAGGGGGCCCATCTTGAGGCCAACTTGGTAACAAGCAAAGATGTTTAGGACAAAACACACCCTTCTACCCTCCCAGATATGTATCCCTACTTGCCACTTACTTCATCCAACTGGTCCTTACCTCCTAGTTTCCACCACTTCCCAACAGAATAGTGTCATCAAATTATGACACTGTCAATGGATGAATCTACTCATGAGGTTCATGCCCTCTCAAGAGTAATAGCTGGGTGCCAGTGGCTCACCTCTATAATCCTAGCTACTCAGGAGGCTGAGATCTGAGGATTACAGTTCAAAGCCAGCCTGGGCAGGAAAGTCCATGAGACTCTAATCTCAATAAACCACTAGAAAACCATAAGTGGCGCTGTGGCTCAAGCAGTAGAGCGCTCGCCTTGAGCTGAAGAGCTGAGGGACAGCACCCAGGCCCAGAGTTCAAGCCCCATGGCCAACCAAAAAAAAAAAGAAAAAAGAGTATCACCAGCTATATAGTACAAGCCTTCAGTATATGGGGTTGGGGACATATCTAAACCACAACTGGCAGGCATGTAAATGGAGACAGAAGAGCTTAGTGATTTTTTGCTATGGCAACAAACTACTTCCAAATTTACATAGTATAAAACAAGTACAGCTTATTTCTTACTCATGCTATATTGAAGATCAGCTAAGACATCTGTCTACTCATATTTAACAGCTTAAGGCAGGTCACAGGCAGAGTAAGACTTTTAAAAAGCACAGACTTGGGGCTGGGAAGGTGGCTCAGTGGTAGAGCGCTTGCCTTGCATGCATGAGACCCTGGGTTCGATTCCTCAGCACCACATAAGCAAAAAGAAAAAAGCCAGAAGTGGCACTGTGGCTCAAGTGGTAGAGAACTAGCCTTGAGCTGAAGAGCTGAGGGACAGTGCCCAGGCCCAGAGTTCAGGCCCCATGACCGGACCAAAAAAAAAAATAAACAAATAAAAATAAAAAGCATAGACTTCAGGGTTGGGAATGTGGCTTGGTGGTAGAGTGCTTGCCTAGCATGCATGAAGCCCTGGGTTCGATTCCTGAGTACCACATACACAGAAAAAGCCGGAGTAGGGCTGTGGCTCAAGTGGTAGAGTGCTAACCTTGAGCAAAAGAAGCTCAAGGACATTGCTCTGACCCAGAGTTCAAGCCCCAGGACTAGGTAAAAAAACAACAAAACATAAACTTCCTCCAGGAAGGGATAGTGAATAATGGTAAACAGTAATAACTTCAACCACAATTATCTAAACCTGGGTGTTTTTGTACCATGTGATGAATTTTATTACAAACAGTGTATTATGACAGCATAGAAGAAACCTAAATGTGTGGAAGAGCTGGGGAAGAGGACAGTGGAAGGTAAAGGAAAGCCAACACCTGCGCCATGTTTAGAATGAACAGGTGTCAATACGGAGGATGAAGCAGGAAAGGGCAATCCAAGGAGAGAAAACTATGCTGAAATCAAGGAAACTCAAAAGGCAGTTGGGAGTGGGAGAAGACTGCTAGGAGAATGACTATAATTATACTTATTAAAGTGTCTATTTTCCCCAACCCACTTGAAAATGCATTTAAAATCAATGTCAGATGAAAGCTGCCATCAAGTGCTGTGGATAGAACACTGGATTAAGATCGCTTATCAGAAATAACCAATAATAAATGGACAATAAACAAGTACAAAAGAAAACCTCTTAGAATAATTCACTGGGCTGCCCAATAAGAAAAAAGGCTCAGGAGGTAAGCCCAAGTCAGCTTTAGCCCCGAGGATTTCTACAGAGCCCTAGAAAATTTGAGCTTAATCCAGGTTGAGTAAGAGAGAAGATAAAACCAAAGTCCATCCAAAGTAAGGGAGCTAATAATAGACCTTCAATGCAAAGCCTAGGTTTCCAGAAGCTCTGTTTGAAATTTAAATATAAATAAGATATGAATCTTACATTATCAATTAAACAGATGCAGGAAAAAATGGTTAACAAAAATGAAATTTCCACTTAGCTTCAACAAATGAGGACTAAAAGGTAACTTCTTCAATCTGAAAATGCATACGGAAAACATATTCAATGGTGAAATGTCACTAGTATTTCAGGAATGAGAAGAAGACAAGGGTTCTGTTTATTACTACTGCCTACTCAATCTTTTTTTTTTTGCCAGTCCCAGGCTTGAACTCAGAGTCTAGGAGCTGTTCCTGAGCCTCTCTCTACTCAAGGCTAGGGATCTACCACTTGATCCACAGTGCCACTTTTGGCTTTTTCTGGGTAGTTTATTGTAAGTAAGAATCTCACAGACTTTTCTACCTGGGCTGACTTCAAACTACGATCCTCAGATCTCAGCCTACTGAGTGGCTAGGATTGCATGGGTGAGCCACAGACTCCTGCAGTCACTTTTTATTTTTTATTTTATTTATTTATTTTATTTTATTTTGTCGGTCGTGGGGCTTGAACTCTGGGCCTGGGCGCTGTCCCTCAGCTCTTCAGCTCAAGGCGAGTGCTCTACCACTTGAGCTATAGCGCCACTTCCAGTTTTCTGGTGGTTTATTGGAGATAGGAGTCTCACGGTCTTTCCTGCCCGGGCTGGCTTTGAACCGCGATCCTCAGATCTCAGCCTCCTGAGTAGCTAGGATTACAGGCGTGACTGTAGTCACTTTTTAAACTTTACTGTGGTTGATGATGATGATGATGATGATGATGACGATGATGATGATGACTTTGTGGTGTTGGGGACTGAATCCAGGGATTTGAGTGTGTGAAGCAAATGCTCCACTACTGAGATGATGGTGATGATGATGATGATGATGATGATGATGATGATGATGATAATGATGATGATAATGATGATGATGATTTTGTGGTGTTGGGAACTGAACCCAAGGATTTGAGTGTGTGAGGCAAATGCTCCTCTACTGAGCTACATTCTTAGCCCATCTCTACTCAATCTTCTACTAGAGGCCTAACCAGTGTAATGATAAAAAAGAAAGAAATTAAAGATAGTTGGGTGCTGATGGCTCATGCCTGTAATCCTAGTTACTCAGTAGGCTGCGATCTGAGGATCATGGTTCAAAGCCATCCTGAGCAGGAAAGTCCCTGAGACCCTTATCTCCAATTAATCACCAGAAAACCAGAAGTGGTGTTGGGGTGCAAAGTGGTAGAACGTTAGGCTAGAGACAAAGAGCTCAGGGACAATGCCCAGGCCCTGAGTTCAAGCCCCAGGACCGACCAAAAAGCAAAGCAAAACAAAACAAAACAACAAAATCAAACCAAAAAAAACAAGACAGGCTGGACATAGTAATTGTAATTACAGCTACTTGGGAAGTAGAGACAGAAACATCATGGTTTGAGGCTAACTTGGGCAAAACAGAGCCAGATTCCACCTCAAACAATAAACTGGGGACATTGCTTAAGCCACAGATACTTACTTAGAGCTAGCATGAAAGCCCTGAGTTCAAACCCCAGTACTGCCAATAAACAAATGGGAAAGGAAGAAACAAAACCGTATTTGAAGATCAACCCAGACAAAAATTAAGACTATTGAGCAATATTAAAATAATCAAAAACTATTAAAATTATTAAGAGTTCTGATGGGTTAAAAATTATTTAACCTCTGGAATCAAATTGTACTAATATACTCTATGTAATTTATGCCTGTATCCTCAAAAATCAGATAGAGCTATTTATACTCTAGAAATCTTATTCCTTGTTAATTTTAGCAATCCCTGTATCATTACTCAATCAGAACAGGCCCAATCTAGTAAGATACACTTCTAGGCTTTAAAGGATTTATACACAACTAAATAACATCTGTCTAGCATGCGTTTAAAAGCACATTGTCCTAGATCTGTGTGTAATCCTTTACCAGAATTTAGCAATCTTATTTGAAATTTCTATCACGTATACTAAAAATGCTGAAAAATTATTTTACCTTTTTTGATCTCACAGAAAGAAATATTTAGGTCTGTCTGATGTTTAGCAAATGATTAAGACTTTTCCATATGGATAGTACTACAAAGAGTGATGCAATGCAACAGTCTTTCCAAAATTTATTGAGGGACCATTCTGTCTCAAATATGATTGTGGACCTTGGTGATAAACAATGAAACCAAGTTAAATACTTGCAGTAACAGTTTGCATGGTATGTGGCCATAATCACAATAATGTTATGACATCAGACACTACTCTAAGTTCTTTATCTGTCTGTACTTTCTCCATTTCCAGATGAGAAGACTGAAACATATAAAGGTTAGGAAATTTTCCTAAACTCCACATGAATAGTAAAGGGGCAATGTCAGGATACCCATTCTTCTTGGCTTAAATTCTAAGCTCTTGAACCACCACATTATATTTCAGTGGTAATAAGTTCTATAAAGAAAACAAAAACTGGGCTGGGCACCGGTGGCTCATGCCTGTAATCCTAGCTACTCAGGAGGCTGAAATCACGGTTCAAAGCCAGCCTGGGCAGGAAAGCCCATGAGACCTTAATCTCCAATAAACCACCAGAAAATTGGATGTGGCACTGTAGCTCAAGTGGTAAAGTGCTAGCCTTGAGCTGAAGAGCTGAGGTACAGTACCCAGGCCCAGAGCTCAAGCCCACAACTGACCAAAAAGAAAAAAAAAAGAAAACAAAAACTGGGTGGAGGGATACAGGGGTGCTTATAATTTTACCCAATATGTTACTCATTTTACAGTTGAGACAGTGGTACATCAAATATTCAAGGTAATTCAATGTATAAAGTGAAAAGATCTATTTTAGCTCACAGTTTTGGAGATTTCACTCCAAAACTGTTGCTTCTAGGTGTGTGGAACAGCAGCCAATCACAACAGAAATGTGTGGCTGGACCGAAATTCTTCACCCTATGACCCAGAGCAGAAGCAAGAAAGAGGAAGAGGCCAAAGGGGCCAGGGTGCTGTCATAATCCTCTTCAAGGACATAGCCCCCAAATAACCTGAAAACCTTCCACTAGCAACCTCCACCTTCTGAAGTCTCAGGCTGGGGACAAGGGCCTTTTGGGTGCATTCCAGATCATGGCATATGTGCCATGACACAATTACAGAAGGATTTCTTGATATCCCATTTGAAACTGCTCATTCAAACACCTCCTTCTGAGGTCACCTCAGACCATCCCAATCTCAGTTAATAATGATTCTACCTTCAGAGACTCAGGATAAGGTTTCACCTATTTGGTCAGAATAGAATGGCTTATGCTGTAGTATTAATTCCCGAATCAGTGGCTTCACAAGGTACATTTTTATCTTGCCCTGTATTGAGTTCACTGTAGTTCTAGGTACTCATCATCTAGATGGTGACTTTATCATTCTGGTTGCTTAATCTTGTGGCTCTGTAATATAAACACAAGAAGCCTCTTCCACAGTAGGGGGCGAGCCCAAAAAGTACACAAGGAACTTTGCACTGACTCAGCTACAAAACTCATTGGCCAGAATTAGGTGACATGGCTTTCACAGACTACAAAGGGAGTTGAGAAGTAAACTCTAGCCTAGGTAAGGAAAAAATAACTGGATACCACAACAGTCTTGATCTCTCTTTCTTTCAAGTACCACATGTAAAACTATGGCAAATCATCAGCTTCTTTCAAAATATAGCTGCTGCTACTATAGACTACCACAGAGTGGGGCAAATATAAAGGTGCTTGTTTGGCTCATGGATCTGGAGGCTGGGAAGTCCAAGATCACAGACAGGGATGGTAAATGTTAGTTCTAACGTGGCAAAGGAACAAATAAGACAGAAAGAAAAGCTGGGCTGAGCTCATCTGGGGAGGCAATTCCCAAAGTAACTCATTTCTATGATACAGCTTTAATTAATTCATGAGGGAAACACCTTCACAACCTAATCACCTCTTAAAGGTTCTTTTGGGGCCAGGCACTGGTGGCTCATGCCTGTAATTCTAATTACTCAGGAGGCTGAGATATGGCTCAAGTGATAGGGCACTAGCCTTGAGCACAAAGAGGCTCAGAGACAGCACCCAGACCTGATTTCAAGCCCCACAACTGACGGGGCTGGGGTGGGGGGATTCGACCTCTTAATACTATCACAAAAGGAGTTAAATTTAGGTTTGGAGAGGACATACAAACCAGAGAAATATCTTACATATAATAACAAAGATAGGTAAAAATTAAATGAAGTCCAGGACCTGTGCTGTTAGAAAAGTGGCAAAATTATTGATTGTGGGACTACTAGTGCCCTATAGGGACTGTGACTGACTGCAGAAGATCCAATGGGTGTTTCAAAGGTATTAGCGGAAAACCCTGGTTGTGTAAGCAAATGTTTGACCTCTCCCAGTAATCCTGTCAAAAGACTATGTATTATATTAAGTAAATGATAAACAAGTAAATAACAATTCTATCTTTTATGAGTAAAAGTAACAAATTTTAGAAAATTACTTTGAAATGAATAGGAAAATATCACACTAAAGAGACTGTGGACTACAACTATAAAAGCAATTATAGAAATAATTAATGAATAATTAAGGATTCCTATGTACCTAAATGCTGAAAGGGAAACAGAGGGGCCAGGCACTGGTGGCTCATACCTGTAATCCTAGCTACTCAGGAGACTGAGATCTGAGGATGGCAGTTCAAAGCCAGCCCAGGAAAGTCTGTGAGATTTTTTTTTTTTTTGGTTGGTCGTGGGGCCTGAATGCTGTCCTCAGCTCTTTAGCTCAAGGCTAATGCTCTACCACTTGAAGCCATGCAACACTTCTGGCTTTTTCAGCTTATGTGGTACTGAGGAATTGAACCCAGGGCCTCATGCATGCAAGGCAAGCACTCTACCGCTGAGCTACCTTCCCAGTCCCAAGTCTGTGAGATTCTTATCTCTAATTAACCACCAGAAAGCAGGAAGTGGCACTGTAGTTCAAAGTAGTAGAGTGCTAGGCTTGAACAAAAAAGATCAGGGCAGCACGCAGACCCTAAGTTCAAGCCCCATGACCAACAAAAAAAAAAAAAGAAAGAAAAGCAGAAGGGCTGGGGGCATAACTTGTGGTAGAACACCAATCTAGAAAGGCCCTGAGTTCCAAAAATGAAAACGAGAAGAAGACTAAAAGTTAACAGGCTAAAAATATATTCTATTAAATATAATAGGCTAAACAGCTTTTCAGTAGGATAACTGCATTTCAATTAGATAGACTACAGTAGATAAGACAGAAATAAAAATAACAAAAGCAATTAATATGTCACAATCCGCGTCCCGTCCCCCTCCCCCCCCCAAAGAAGATCAATAAGGCTGGCTTTCTGAAAAAATACTTAACTTATATGCAATGAAATTCATCAAGACAAATGAAAAAAGACATAAATAAGCAATATTAAAATGAGTATAGATGCTACATATATTTAAATCACATATAAAATGTTACATGGATTCCAATTTCATGTAATAACATAGGCTATTTAGACCACTCTTCCCACTAAAACAATAAAAATATTGACAGAGATATAGGAAATAACTTCTAAAAGCATCTAAGAGCTGAGAATATCAGGAATTAACAAAACAAAGGCTAAGTAGAACATATAATCAGCGAAGCTCAATAGTGTTTTGTTGCTGTTTATTTCACTCCTTAAATTATTATTGTTTATGTTTGCTGGTCCTGGGACTTGAACTCAGAGCCTGGGTGCTGTCCTTGAGCCTCTTTGTGCTTAAGGTTAGTGCTCTGCCACTTGAGCCATAACGCCACTTCCAGCTTTTTCTCAATAGTTTATTGGAGGTAAGAGTCTCACATCCTCAAAGTTTAATTTCATTAATGTCAAGGCAAATTTACACATTCATTTTTTCTGGCCAATTTATTATCTATTTTTGGCTTCCAAAATGGTAGCTC
The DNA here is from genome assembly GCF_024711535.1 of Dipodomys merriami. NCBI lineage: Eukaryota > Metazoa > Chordata > Mammalia > Rodentia > Heteromyidae > Dipodomys > Dipodomys merriami. The sequence continues at coordinate 1,669,841 of NW_027206590.1, forward strand.
CAAAGCAGTAGTAGGGTAGAGGGAGAGACCATTTGGAGAAGCACTGACTGCACTGACTCATCTACAAGTCAACGGAGTTGGGCATGGGGAGACAGCAAACCACACTGAAGGAAGACACTTCCATTTGTCAAAATCAGATCAGAGAAAACCTAATCCACTAGATAGAAAGGGTATTCATATTCTTTTTTTTTCTGTTGCTGCAATACTTTTTCTGTTAATTCTTATATCTTATAGTTTCTTTAAGTCTTTCCTTCAGTCTATTGCTATGATTGCACAGGGAATTGATGAGTTCAGCTCATGGACTGCTAACAGTTTCTCAATTTCTGAGAGACTATGAGTTCCTCAAATCCTGTTTGTTCACAGCTTATATATGACTTCCTCAGAAGCTTTAATTCCTCCTGACCACCAACATGAAAGTGGCTGGTTTAGGGGCTGGGAAGTTGGCTCAGTGGTAGAGCTCTTGCCTTGCATGCCTGAGGCCCGGGGTTCGATTCCTCAACACGACATAAGAAAAAAGAAAAAAGCCGGAAGTGGTGCTGTGGCTCAAGTGGTAGAGCGCTAGCCTTGAGCTGAAGAGCTGAGGGACAGCACCCAGGCCCAGAGTTCAGGCCCCACGACCGGACCAAAAAAAAAAAAAAAAAAAAGAAAGTCGCTGGTTTAGAATTTCCGATGGTTACCTTATTTTTCTCAAATCCTCCTTGAATCCTTTGGTAGGTATGGTATTCGCAAATTCATTGAATTACAGTCTGTGTAAGACAGAAGTCTTTCTAGCACAGTTCAAACACAGACTAATAATGTAGAAGTACCAAAACAACAGCCAGCTGGACAGGAGAGATCTCTGGCCTGGTAGTCTAAATTCCATTGCCAGCTGCAAATAAGTGTCCCAAATCTAAACATTTTCTTCTTACTCTTTTAGATTTTAGCATGTAAGACTTCTCCACAACTGGAGCTTGGATCCAAATGAGAAAACACTAGCAGGTGTTTCCACATGGCTGGGGAGGAGAAAAGGCATGCCTTCTCTATTTTGTTTGGTTTTACAAGCAGCTCTGTGGACAGTGGTTTCGACGGCTGCAATATGCAAGGCAGACAGAAGGGGAAGCCTAGGATCTGTCCAATACAGAAAGTCTAAAGGGAGATGCCCCAAGATCTTAAATATCTCTCACCCTCCTCCACATTGTGTGGTTGAGGGTGCCTTTCCATAAGGCAGAAAAGGAGGGGGAAGGGGAAATAAAAGAAAAAATACATAAGCTATAAAAAAGTATTAACCAATTCTTGGGTGGATTTGTAGCCCAAATTCAAATCATCTGTGTGATGTAACCTCAAAGTATATATTTACTTTTTTGAATTAAAAAAAAATTATTGGGGGCTGGGAAGGTGGTTCTGTGGTAGAGTACTTGCCTTGCATGCATGAGGCCCTGGCTTTGATTCCTCAGCACCACTTAAGGAGAAAAAGCTGGAAGTGGCGCTGTGGCTCAAGTGGTAGAGCGCTAGCCTTGAGCTGAAGAGCTGAGGAACAGCGCCCAGGCCCAGAGTTCAGGCCCCATGACCGGCAAAAAAAAAAAAAAAAAATTATTGTTACTATAAAAGTGATGTACAGAAGCCGGGCACTGGTGGCTCACGCCTGTAATCCTAGCTACTCAGGAGGCTGAGATCTGAGGATCGCGGTTCAAAGCCAGCCCAGGCAGGAAAGACCGTGAGACTCCTATCTCCAATAAACCACCAGAAAACCGGAAGTGGCGCTGTAGCTCAAGTGGTAGAGCGCTCGCCTTGAGCTGAAAAGCTGAGGGACAGCGCCCAGGCCCAGAGTTCAAGCCCCACGACTGACAAAAAAAAAAAAAAAAAAAGTGATGTACAGAGGGGTTAGTTACATAAGTCAGATAATAAGTACATCTCTTCTAAGCATAAATGTAAAGTGCCCTGTAATGGTAGTGACTCTAATACTTCCAACAAGAAAGGAACCTTTATTTAGTTTTCAGGTTACCATAGATGAATTTTCAAAGACATTAAGAACAACTTCAAAGTAGTTGTCAGATAGGGGTAGATGCCAGATAACCTTTAAAGGTGCAATAATGGAAACTAGAAGATGCTAGGTATTTTTTTAAAATAAGCTGAAAACAAACCAGCAACCTAGAATCCTACATTCATCAAAACATCTTTCAAGAATTAAGACAATCATGCACATATTGTAATACAAGATAAAAGTCTTCAAAAGTGTCTCTAAAGGAAAAATTTAAATTATATGTTTCAGGCAGAAGTAAAAGTGATTACTGATGATTGTCAGGTATGCAAAAAAAAAAAACTAAAGCAAAAAGTCACTGGATTAGATGCCTTCCAAGTGTTTACAATACAGCAGGGAAAACAGTTATATAAGCACAGTAATATTCTGCAGAAAACATCATACAATACTTGCGATGCTTCTGTATGCAACAATAAAAAAATCTAAACTGACTAAACAAAAATGAAGATGGTGGGGCTGGGAAGGTGGCTCAGTAGTAGAGCGCTTGCCTTGCATGCATGAGGCCCACATAAGCAAAAAGAAAAAAGCTGGAAGTGGTACTGTGGCTCAAGTGGTAGAGCGCTAGCCTTGAGCTGAAGAGCTGAGGGACAGCACCCAGGCCCAGAGTTCAAGCCCCACGACTGACAAAAAAAGAAAGAGTCTCTCAGACTTTCCTGCCTGTGCTGGCTTTGAACCATGATCCTCAAACCTCATCCTCCTGAGTAGTTAGGATTACAGGCGTGAACCACCAACACTGTGCTTAATTTTTTTTTTTTTTTTTTGTCGGTTGGGGGGCTTGAACTCTGGGCTTGGGTGCTGTCTCTCAGCTCTTCAGCTCAAGGCTAGTGCTCTACCACTTGAGCTACAGAGCCACTTCTGGTTTTCTGGTGGTTTATTGGAGATAAGAGTCTCACGGACTTTCCTGCCCTGGCTGGCTTTGAACCGTGATCCTCAGATCTCAGTCTCCTGAGTAGCTAGGATTACAGGCATCAGCCACCAGTACCTGACTTAATTTTTTTTTATAAAAGAAAAACTGTATCCAAGCTAGGCACCAATGGCTCAAGCCTGTAATCCTAGCTACTTGGGAGTCTGAAATCTAAGGATCTTGGCTCAAACCCATCCATGCAGATTAACCAGCGAAAAGACAGAACTGGAGGCATGGATCACATGGTAGATAGCCATAAGCAAGAGATCACGGTTTTGCAAAAGAAATGTACATATCAGCCAATGTGGGAGAAATAACTGTATCGCAAAGCACATAGAACTCATAAATGTTATAGACCATGATAGACAATTTGCTCCATGAAAGTTAGAATGTGTTTGTGACTTTAACTAAGCATCACTATCCCACAATATTGTGAAATTTGGGGAATTATGTAACCACTTAATCACAATAAAAAATTAAAAAGAAATAGAAAAAAAAAAAAGAGATCACGGTTTTGTACACACTCCGATACCAATACTCAGACAGAGAGAGCGCAAGACAGAGAAACAGAGATTTGTATCTGGTCATGTACCTGAGTCATCTTATTACTGTAATACTTTTTCAATTCTTCTGAATGTCAGGTATACAATCATATCACCTAAAAATAGGCATAATTTTACTTCTCCACTTTTATACCTCTTATGTGCCATTAGTACCTCTGGCACTATAATGGTGATAATAATGATGGCCAGCATTTTTATCTTGCTCCAGACTTTATGGAAGTAAACTTTAAGCATTACAAGACATAGGCTATTGAGCATCTATTTCTGGTTGCACTAGGTCTTACCAAAAATGGATGTTGCATTTCATCAAATATCTTCAGAAAATGAAATTTATTTCTATGAATATGCAATTAGTTATTAATAGTTTGTGTTAATACACTTCCTGTACTAAATTATTCATTTCAACAATGAGATAGGTTATCCTTTTAAAATATTTCTGCATTGTATTTGATAAATCTCTACATGGCTTCCTCTTATTCTTTTAGTATGGTCATAAAGATCTTTATATATAAATGAAAATGTAAGTGATTTAGAAAAACTAAAAATTTACATTATCTCAGCTTTGGATGGGAAAGGCCTTTTGAAGTTTATCACTAATGATATAAAGAGTAAAAATTTGGGTACAAAAAACTTAAGACAGGGCTGGGAATGTGGCTTAGTGGTAGAGTGCTTACCTAGCATACATGAAGCCCTGGGTTCGATCCTCAGTACCACATACACAGAAAAAGCTGTAAGTGGTGCTGTGATAGTTTTGAGCAACATAAGCTCAAAGACAGTGCCCAAGGTCTGAGTTCAAGCCCCAGGACTGGAAATAAAATGAAATAAAACCTTAAGACACATATATGTTTTTCTTTTACTTTTTGAAATGGAGTCTTGTTATGTTTCCTGCATTGGCCTTGAATTCTGTACTCAACTGATCCTCTTCCTCTGCCTCCTATGACAGCTAAAACTCATAAAGACTCATTTATTTTTCTTCCTAACCACCTACTATGCTTTCTCATTATTTCTCTAATTTTTAATTATCATCTTTCAAATGTTATTTCCAATTACATATACACCCCTAATCCAACTTTTCTTCCTAGAATTTGGAGCTCTTTGAATGACTCTTCCTTTCCGTTGGTACCTATAAACTAACCATACCTGCATATCTTGCTCTTACGTTAATGGTAATGCATTTAAAAGCTTATCATAGTGAAGTAAAGAGGTCAGGTCTGGAAGGTGCCATACTGGCTACATTGTGGGGTCTGGCATCTTGTCTTCATGCTGGGGGAAGGGACCCCACCGGCCCCAACCCTCCACACACATCACCTGCCTCCCAGGTAATGGGCATGCCCAGATGTCTGGAGGCAGGGGCAGGCACTTGGCTGATAGGTTACTGAATCTGTCAGTCCAGTGGCGGGAACTGGGAATTTCCTGTGGATCTGCCCCCTGTACTGACCTATTTAGGCCAGGATCAGCCTAGCCACCAGGACTCCATGCCATGTGTGTCTCCTTGATCACATCCTGTCTCCTGGCTTCTGGCTTGTCTCCAGGCATCATGGCATTCCAATTCAGCTCTCCGCTGAAGCTGAATTGGCTTGCTGGTATTGTTTTTATTTCTTTCCTCTTTAGCATGTTTCCTAGCTGTGTTATGTGTATTTGCATGTTGCAGGCTTTTGTAACAATGGGCGGCCTGAGGCCTGTTAACTGAATAATAAAGATTCCAATATTATATATTTTAAACTGTGACTTCTGGGATGATTCACCTTACAACAATAGGAGCTCCCAAACTAGCCTTTTTGTTATGTCTCCTCCTTCCTGTGATCTCAAAATGAGTAATCACTGGCTCCTCCTCTTCTCAAACATCCCATATATGTCACAAACCTCACAAAGGCCTTTTCAGGACTATCCTTTTATTCAATATTCCTTAATATTCTCACTGTTTCACCAAATGATGACCTCATCACAAAACCTATTAATCCTAAATACTGTAATAATTGCCATGAAAAGCTGGGCTTTTCATTACACCTGTAATTCTAGCTACTCAGGAGACTGAGATCTGAGGATCATGGCTTAAAGCAAGGAAAGTACATGAGAGTCATTGCCAATTAAACCACCAAAAGGCTGAAAGTGATAGATTGCTAGCCATGAACAAAAAAGCTCAAGTGCAATTCCCAGGCCCTGAGCTCAAGCCCCAGGACCAGCACATACATACAAACACACAGATAAGTTCCATGAGAAAAAAAAAAGTTAAGAGATAAAGAGATAGGAGGTGGGAGTAAAGGTACTCATTTCCCAGAGATGGTTTAAAAGGCCTCTCCAAGGGTATTAAAAGGGATGAGCCACACTAAAGTCTGAGAAAATGTCCCAAATTAGGAAAGGGACCTGGATCCACCAGCAAATCTAGAAAATGAAAATTACCTGAACTAAGGCTTTAAAAATATTACTCTGGCTTTTACATGGAAGTGACAGGAAAGGCATGTTAAAAAATGTTTAAGCAGCCGGGCACAGGTGGCTCACACCTGTAATCCTGGTTCATGCCTGTAATCCTAGCTACTCAGGAGGCTGAAATCTGAGGATCACAGTTCAAAGCCACCCGGGCAAGGAAGTCCATGAGAATTATCTCCAATTAGCCACCAGAAAACCAGAAGTGGTGGTGTGGCTCAAAAGGCAGGGTGCTCTCCTTGAGCTGAAGAGCTCAGAGACAGTACCCAGGCCGAGTTCAAGCCCCATGACACACTCTCTCTCTCTCTCTCTCTCTCTCTCTCTCTCTCTCTCTCTCTCTCTCACACACACACACACACACACACACACACACACACACACACACAGCAGAAGTGAAGGAAGACGTGACATTGTCCAAAACAAAATGTACTCTTTACTTGACTTATGTAACTATAACTTCTCTGTATATCAATCACCTTTATAATAACCATAAAAAATTTAATGTAGACAATTTAGGAGGCTTTTGCCTAGCAGACCGCCATACGGTCTCACTGAGCTCTCACTGAATGTGTCAGAGTGAATAAATGATAGGGAAATAACCTAGCCAAGATCAGTTCCCACTTGGCAGCCTTGTTTTAGGGTGTCCATCTATTTTCTGCACATTCCACTCGAGGTACTACAGTCCAATTGAGCTGGCTCCACTAGGCACATAACTCCACCTAAGACCATTTGAGGCTCCTAATGATTGATTCAGAAATTGGACTCAGCTACTAAAACGCCACAAGACTTTTGCTTGCTGTCTGGAGTAAAGGCATATACTTTTTACTACTACAACTGATACTGTCATTGCTGTGTTTTACCACCAGAGGACAGACTGAGAAGCCAAGGCAGAGTAAGTGAAGTTCAGAGACAAGAGAAAAGTCTTATCATAGTGACATCTTCTCAGACCTCAACAAATGTCTAAAGCCAGTCTCCCTAAGATGGCTCCATTATGCCTGCTAATTATCTCTCTTTTTGCTTAAGTATGTTTGATTCATGCAACCAATCAACAACCAAAGTTGTTGCTATCCTCATTAGTGTCAGACTACTGTTTCTTTCCTAAGCCCCCTGAATGCCAGGCTAAGGAGTCTGGGAATTACCCTATAGGCAATAAGGAAATAAAGTTATTTAAATATATATTCACTGACCTCAGAATATCCTAACTTAAAAAAAAGTGAGCTACTACTACACAAAAACACTGAATGAGTCTTGAACAACCACTTCAAAAAGTTTTTGCCTAAGATACTACCTGAGCACTATGGAGAAGGCTGGATCTATCCAAAGGCTGGATCTAATTTTAAACCTTCAGTCCTCCTCTTACTTCACTTAGCAGCAGCACTGGACACAGACAAAACTCTCTCTCCACCTTTAAGTACTTGCTTTACATGGCTTCTGTGACACTAGACTTCTATCTTTTCTTCTTACTTCACTGGCAGCAACTTTAGAGTGATTTATGCTCATTTTTCTATAGTTGCCAATTTTAAAGCATTGTCTCTTTTTTCTATTTATACTCTTTTATTTGTTTGCTTTATGTTCTCCAGTGTTGGAAGCGGAATTTAGGGCCTTATGCATACTAGACAAATATTCATACGATTCTCACACAGTCTTGTGGCTCCCTGGACTGTTGGCTTCAATGGGGTGGGGATTTGAGGATACTTTGTTTATACTAAATCCTTCACAAAAACAGTGTCTGGGATGTAGAAGATGTTTCCCAAATACTTGTTTGATGAATGGTTGTGTGAATAGCATGGCTTTATACAAAATTTATAAAATGATGCTTATACTACTGCTTACATCTTTATCCTGAGCTCCAGACATATCCAGCTGCCTATCTGAGATCTCCAGATGGATGTCTAAAAAATCTCAAGCTTACCAAATTCCAAAAGAGAACACCATCCACCCTCTCAAAGGCTTCTCATTGGTTTAGTGAAGCAAGCATAGTTTTAGCCTCACACCCAAATTTCTGAAATGATCTTTTATTTTACATTATATCACGATCTATCCAATCTGCCAACAAATTCTGTGTATTCTGCCTTCTGAACAGGAACTGATACTTGTTTTCATCTTTACCATTAGCATTATGAGCCAAGCCACTCTCATTTCACCTGGAAAGAGTGATCTTCCCACATCTTGTCTTTTTTTTTTTTTTTTTTGTCAGTCTTGGGGCCTGAACTCAAGGCCTAGGCACTGTCCTGAGCTTCTTTTGCTCAAGGAAGATTAGTTAGCACTCTACCACTTCAGCCACAATGCCACTTCTGGCTTTTTCTGTGTATGTGGTACTGAGGAATCAGGGCTACATGCGTGCTAGGCAAGCATTCTACCACTAAGCCACATTCCCGGCCATACATCTTGTCATTTTTACTTGGGATTCAATTTGTCTTCAGAACCACAACTGGGGAGCTTTTCAAACTGAAGTCTGATTATGTCATTCCTCTGTTTCTAATCCTGTAATAATTTCCACTTCACTTAGTGACAACACAAATCCTAACAGTAGCTGATAAAGTTCTACACTATCTGTCCCTATCACAAGTCTTACCTAGTCACCTACGGCTTTTCCCTACTCACTGTGCTCCATTCATACTGACTTCCTTGTAAAGGCCAAGCTCATGGTCCTGATGTCCTCTGTGACTGGCATATTCTCCCCTTGATAGCTGCACCCATCAACCTCCTTTCAGTCTGCTATCACCTCCTCCGTGGTGGCCTTTACATTGAGCAGTGTATTTAAAATGCAGCCGTTGGGCTGGGAATGTGGCTTAGGGGTAGAGTTTTTGCCTAGCATCCATGAAGCTCTGGGTTCAATTCCTCAGTACCACATAAACAGAAAAAGCCAGAAGTGGTGCTGTGGCTCAAGTGGTAGAGTGCTAACCTTGAGCAAAAGAAGCTCAGGACAGTGCCCAGACCCTGAGTTCAAAGCCCAGGACTGGCAAAAATAAATAAAATAAAATTGCAGCACTTTTCTCCTAATCTCTTTGATCTATTTTTCTTTACAGAACTTACACCTAACTACTAAATATATTTTACTTTCTAGAACACACACCAGAAAAGGACAGGCTTTTACTCTGCTTATTCACTGCTATCTCCCTGGCACTTCAATCCATGTGTGAATTAACACTTATTATCACTATGAAGGAATAAGAGTCTGACAAATTAATACTTTCACGCCGTCTGGTTTTCTAGCAAATGATCACAAACCTTCTCTAGAATTTCTTCCAGTTTTTTTGATCCCTAGAAGGATTTTCACTTTGCCTAGAAAGAAAAATTGTGCTTTGTCTTGTCAGCCACAAGGAGGAGTTGAGAAGAGGAGCTCAGCCCAAGAGACCAGTTAAAGCTTTCCCCATGCTTTTCCTATAGTAACCTCAAGGGGGAAGAAAACTGGATTTGGAGCCGACTGTAATGAATGAATTTTTTTTTCCTCCCTACTCTCAGTTACCTACACACACACACACACACACACACACACACACACACACACACACACACACACACACACACACACGCACGCACACACATGTTAAACAGCATAATCGTTTCGTGTGCCACAAAGAAGTCACTGAAATCAATCCCCAGGCCACTCCGGATTGGGCAGCGGACGGGGGTAGGGTGTAATCTTCCACGGCACGACCACGAAGTCACCACGGATGGAAGCGGAGTTCTTGTTAGTGTACTAACTTGCCCGGGAAAGGCCAAGGGGTGTCCCGATCATCCGTGCTCTTTGGCCTAGAGAACTATTAAATCATTTCCGTGTAATATTCACAGCACCTACCACCCCCAAAAACAGCCGAAGCAAGGCGATCCTACGTCTCAAAGCCTCCAACTTCGGCCAATAGAATCCATCCAACACCCGATTCCTGAAGCCAGGGGTCGGCCTCTGGCTCCCCACCCCGTCACCCCCACAACCCGCCCCACGCGAGCTTTCCACTCACCGCCACCTGTTGATGCCCACGTTGGAGGATCCGGCGAACCAGGGATCGAGGATGTAGACGCAGCGGATGGTGTCGGCGCCCTGGATGCACTCCTTCAGGGCGGGGTTGTCGTGGAGCCGGAGCCCCTTTCGGAACCAGTGCACCGCGTTCACCCCCATGCCCGGGGCGCGGCGGCTCGTCGCCGACTTCCTCCCCGGAGAGACTCAAGCCAGGAGGGTCGGGCTCATAACAAACGGCCGCGCTTCCAGGAGAACCGCCGCACGCCGGGAGCCAGGAAGGGGCGGCCGCGGGCTGGGGGCTCGGGGCCCGGTGGCCCTCAGGAGGGGACCGCCCCCGGCGAGGGCGCCCCGGGCGCGATGAATGGAGGGATCCCAGTCCGGGGGTGACGCCCTTTAGGACCCGGCGCCCGCGGCCCGCGCCCGCACAGGAGGCATAACTTGCGAGGCCCGGGACCCCCGAAGCGCCGGCGAGTCCCAGCAGCCGGAGCCGCCACGACGGAGGTTCGTCACGGTAACCTCGCCCCGCCGAAGCGGCCCGCGACGACAGAACGGCCCTCCCGCGGTGAGTCACCCCGAGCACCCGCGGAGGACTCTGCCGCCGTTAGGCCACGCTGCCTCTCGGCTCGGGACCCGGAGCCCAAGGACGGAGGGGCAGAGACGGTGGTCGATGCGGCTGGACGGCTGCCGGCCGGTGACCGCTCTCGAGGCTGTCCGGGTGACTCCGCCACCGCCGCCGCCGCCACCGCCGCCGCCGCCGCCGCGTCAGCGGTCTCGGCCCCGCCCCCGGCTCCTCATTGGACCACGCGCCGCCCACGTGACCCCCGGCACCTCACGTTTCTGAAGTGTGTTTACTACACGGACTCTGCCGGGGCGATCGGCTCGCGCTTAGGGCTCTTTCACTAAGGCAGCAGCCGCTGAGGCTCACAGCGTGTCAATCCTTGTCCAGGCGCTGGGGTTCCCGGCCTCAGCACCTTCCCTCGAGTCACCTGTCGCAGTCGCCTAGAAGCAGTCGCGGTCCTCGCAGGCCCCAAGCCCAGGACGGAGAGGCGGGGGAGGGAGCCCCGCCCCTGGGGGCTGTGAGCGGCCGCTATTGGTGGGAGCTCGCTGAGACCCGGATGAGCACGGGGATGTGGGGAGCTCGCGGGCGCGCGCTCCGCTTGGGAAGGCGCGCGTGCGCTCTGGCGGCGTTCCAGCGGGACTGGGGGGACGTGCGGGCGCGCGTGCGTGAGCTCGGGGGCGCTGGGGATTCCTCCACGGGGAGTTTGGAGGGGCCCCGGAAAGCGTGTGGGTGTCCTTCAGAGTTATCGGTGGAGGGTAAGGAAGGCCCATCAAGTACTTCCATGCAGGAGTCGTGCTACGGAGTGTCAGAGTCTTCCCTCCAACGTGACCTTTATTCGGACGCCTGTGGAGAATTGGGGTGCCTGGCGAGATGGGTGCCAGGTATTATGGAACGCCCCGCAGCTTGTGCGTGCCTGCGTGCGTGCGTGTGTGTGTGTGTGTGTGTGCGCGTCAGACGCAGGGCTTGAACTCGGGGCCTGAACACTGTCTCCAACGGTTTGTTTATTGCCAGTTGAGCCACACCTCCACCTCTGGCATATTGCTGGTTAAATTGGCCTTGAGAGTCTTCAGGTACTTCCCTGCCCGCGCTGGCTTCGAGCCGTGATCCTCAGATCTCAGCCTCATAGAGTAATCAGGATGACAGGGTGACCCTTCCATGTCTGGCTCCGAAATCTCTTATAGTTTATTATTATTAATAGTATCAAGGTGATGTACAGAGAGGTCACAGTTACATGCGCCAGGTAAAGAGTACATTTCTTTTTGGACGTCACCCCAGAAATTCCTCAATACTACCAAGATGTCCCCAATCTCTTTTTTTGTGTGCCCCGATCTCTTTTAACACCCGGTGCAATTTGCAAGGCCGGGTGTGATCGCATCTTAGCCTGCCTTTCCAACAACAGTAAGCTGCATACCATACCTGCCACATTTGCCGTGCCTTACATATAAAATACATTCATTCATCCATCATTTACTGAAGCAGGCAATGCTCACTGCATTGGAGATGGAGATAATAAAGTAGGTTCCCCCCCCCCAAAAAAAAGTCCTCATAGATTTTACAATTTCTCTCTTAATATTTACCGAGTTACTTATTTCTGGTGGTACTGGGGTTTGAACTCAAGGCTGAGTTGCTTGAGCCACACCTTCGCCTGTTTCTATATGTTGGACTTTCCTCTATAAAATGCTCTTCGTTGGAATTCCCTCCTCACTAAAACCACCATTGAGCTTCCTGGTATATTTGCATATACTCATTTGGACTCAAAATGTTACATAATATGTGAACATATTCTGTTCCATCCTAGAGCAGATATTGAACCTCCAATCTGAGCTATCAAAGCATCACTTGTCACACTATTAGAAGACTGCCTAATGAAAAAGATCTTTTTCTGGGGGGGGGGGGGCGGTTGGTGGTGGGGCCTGAACTCTGGACCTGGGCACTGTCCCTCAGCTCTTCAGCTCAAGGCTAGTGCTCTACTACTTGAGCCACAGCGCCACTTCCAGCTTTTTTCTTTTTGCTTATGTGGTGCTGAGGAATTGAACCCAGGGCCTCATGCATGCAAGGCAAGCACTCTACCACTGAGCCACCTTCCCAACACTAAATAAAAATCAATCAATCAATTAATTTTAAAGGATCTTTTTTTATACCTAGCAATACCTACTCAATAATAAATGCTATGGATTGTCATAGCATTGTAAAGTGTCTCTAGTTCTCTCCAAAGTGTGACCTCTTAAGGACAGCATTTCATCCAATTTGTTCATTTTTGTATTATCAGCGCCCTATACAGAGCCTGACACATGAGCTCAAATGTTAATTGCTTGAAAGGAGTGTATCTGGCAGAGTTAAAAGGAGGAAGGAAATGGCAGTGATGACCTGCCCGAATTCTGACTCCTTCAAATTGTTGTTGTTGTTGTTAGCTGGTCCTGGGGCTTGAACTCAGGGCCTGGGCACTGTCCCTAAGCTTCTTTTGCTCAAGGCTAGCACTCTACCACTTAAGCCACAGCACCCTCTCTGGCTTTTTCTGTGTATGTGGTGCTGAGGAATAGAACCCAGGGCTTCATGCATGCTAGACAAGCATTATGCCACTAAGCCACATCCCCAGCCCATCCTTCAAATTCTTAAACTTTAGACACTGACACATTCTTGCACACACAGACAAGGCCATGTGAAGATTGGGGTTATGATAGACTACAACCCAAAGAACTAATAGAGGTTAGGAGAAGCCTAGACTAGTCCCTTCCTCCTTGCTTTTAGAGGGAGCCTGGTCCTGATGACACCCTGATTTCAACCTTCTGGCCTCCAGAACTGTGTGAGAATAAGTTCCTCTTGTATTAAGCCACCAAATATGTGATACCCTATTACAGCAGTGCCAGTAAGCCAATAACAGCAATAAAATAAATCCATTTATCTAAGGAGCCAGTATGAATAGTTGTCCCACTTATCTTACCACCAGACAAGTATGTATCTTTGTTTTTTAAAAAATTTCCTATAAAACACTCAAAACTATGTATAAGAAAACCCTTTGCTCACCAGAAAGTGAGCCAATACTGTTTTTTTGTTTGTTTGTTTGGGTCCAGTTGTGGGGCCTGAACTCTGGGCCTGGGCGCTGTCCCTCAGCTCTTCAGCTCAAGGCTAGCGCTCTACCACTTGAGCCACAGCGCCACTTCTGGCTTTTTTCTTTTTGCTTATGTGGTGCTGAGAAATCGAACCCAGGGCCTCATGCATGCGAGGCAAGCGCTCTACCTCTGAGCCACCTTTCCAACCCCCAGTACTGTTTATTTTTATGCCTGGAATGAGCTGTGGGTAATTATCTATCTGAACCTCTTGTCGCTTATACAAAAGATGTAGCACACAGCCACTCTGCCCTTACGTGGATTGCCTCAAAATCTAGGGCCTATTGTACTTTTAAAATATACTGTTCTTTTAATGAATTAGAAAATAAGGAGATTGTGTCCATATAAGGCTTGTTTTCAAGCATTCCCCATGAGTGTGGGAGGCAAAAAGAATATTGATCAGTGTAGAGCTGACTTAAGTTTATGGATTGTTCATTCAAAAGAGATGATTTTTTTTTAGCACACAGTTGTGTGGGGGTGTATGTGTAACTTCCATGGAAATATAAGAGCACTAATAATTAGGGGCTGGGAAGGTGGCTCAGTGGTAGAGTGCTTGCCTCACATTCATGAGGTCCTGGGTTCAATTTCTCAGTACTACATTAGCAGAAAAAACTGGAAGTGTTGTTATGGCTCAAATGGTAGAGTATTAGCCTTGAGCTGAAGAGCTGAGGGACAGCACCCAGGCCCAGAGTGCAGGCCCGACGACCGGACCCAAAAAAAAAAAAAAAGAGTCTCATGTACTTTCCTTCCTGGCTTTGAACCACAATCCTCAGATCTCAGCTTCCAGAGTAGCTAGGAATACAGGCATAAACCACCAGCACCCAGCTTCCCTATTTGACTTAGTGTTTTCCATCTCTTGTTTGGATACTGATGCAATTTGTTACTGGCTCCAGGCTACAAGGATGTGCTTGTGAACAGTTTTCTTGCTTGCTATTACCATTTTTCTTGATTGAGTAAATTTGGAAAGTGTAAATAGATACATATGTGGCAATTTGATATTGTGAAATATTTGCTAATGTTTCCCCCCCCTCCCCAGTTCTTTTTTTTTTTTTTTTTTTTTGCCTATGACCATCTCCTTGCAGGCATTGGCTAAGAGTCCTATTAACTCAGTACAACAGAACTAGAGGACAAAGGTAGTTCTCAACTCAAGAGCCTTGGCCCCTATGTAAAGCTGGAAGGATTCCCTAACTCCCACTTCTTTCTCTAAAACCGGGGATAAGAGTCACAAAGAAAATAAGATAGATTAAGAATTTATGTCTTAACTCAGTATTAACTCAGTACAACAGAACTAGAGGACAAAGGTAGTTCTCAACTCAAGAGCCTTGGCCCCTATGTAAAGCTGGAAGGATTCCCTAACTCCTACTTCTTTCTCTAAAACCGGGGATAAGAGTCACAAAGAAAATAAGATAGATTAAGAATTTATGTCTTCTAAAATGGGCTGGTATCTCCAGTACTTATCTAGGAGCTGCTCTAGTACCTAGATAAGCCCTGAGTGAGGTGAACGGAGGGTAGGAGAAGCTGTGTCAACTTCCCATCTGGAATCTGGAGGCTGAGTCTCTTGGCAGTTCTGTCCCTTTGCCTATATGGGATACCACTGGGCAGGGAGGCGTAGCCTTGACACCTGCTAGCTAAGAGAAGCAACAGGTTTTTCTAAGTGCCTTCTTTTCTTTAGAAAAGAGAGGTAAAAGTTAGCCGAAAGAGAAAATCAGCTAACCAAAGGGGTTGTGCCAAGGGGACAGACAGCATGTGGGAAAGTGTCACAGAGGTGACCCGCGGTCAGATCGGGTCATGAGCACCTTCACAGAAGCCAACCTGCTGAGGTTACGACATTTGACAACCAGAGAGAATTATACAGGAAGCAGATGATAGTGCAGGCGACCTTTCTCAAGATGACATGTCCCTTAAGCTTGTGGGAACTTGATGGAGCAGAGGAAGGGGCACATTTGTGTCAGAATTCCTCAAGGTGAAATACAAAGAAAAATCCTACAACAACAGAGAAGGCCTAGAATTGCCCAGTTTTCTGCCCGTGAACAGCCTGAGACTAAGCTCAGCTATAGAAGAATGACAGCGGTTGCTCTTGGATTCTGGTTTATAGACTTTATATTTGCTGTCATATCCAGCCAAGTTATTGCAGCATCACTGCGGGGCTTGAACTCTGGGCCTGGGCGCTGTCCCTCAGCTCTTCAGCTCAAGGCAAGTGCTCTACCTCTTGAGCCACAGCAACACTTCCAGTTTTCTGAGTGGTTTATTGGAGATAAGAGAGAGTCTCATGGACTTTCCTGCCCAGGCTGGCTTTGAACCCTGATCCTCAGATCTCAGCCTCCTGAGTAGCTAGGATTACAGGCGTGAGCACCAGTGCTGCGCATGACCACTTTTTAGAAAGGATAAAGGAGTATATGGCCAGCAACCCAAACCAGGCTAGTGCCAAAAAGAAGTTTGGATCCCAAGGCAAGTGGGGTAGAGTGGGAACAGGGGAGGAGACTCTGGGTTTTATACAAGCTGATTATACACAAAATAGGCATTTCTCAGATATACAAATCAGGCAGGCTATCATCAACTTCTGACCAGGTGGTCAATTCCTTTCTAGCTGTGCAGAAATCATGCCACAACTATTACAAATAATGCCTTTAGGATTCTGTTATTGGTAGCCCCACCTAGTCTGCCCCCAACCCACATTGCAACAACAGCCCTGCCAGGCCACATTCCTGCAACTGGGTGGGGGCTACATTCTGTCAACAGGATGCTAGAAAATCCCTTTGCCTAGAGGTAACTGTGGTCTACTTTGAAATGTCAAAGAAACTAAAAAGAAACTTCAACTCTTCAGGATTTAATTCTCCTAATTACTGGCTGATGGTCCCCTAGGATTCTCTTATGTCAATCACTTTGCACTTGCCTCTGCCTGGAATGCCATCACCGCCAACAACAACAACTCCTCCCCCCCCTCCTCCTCCCCCCCTCCTCCTCTTCCTCCTTCCCCTTCCCCTTCCCCTCCTCCTCTTCTTCCTCCTCCTCTTCTTCCTCCTCCTCTCTTTTCCTTCAGGGACCCTCCCAGGGTCACTTTTAGGAAATCCCTCCCTGTAGGTGCTATCTAATACCCTCATCATTTCCTAGTTGAACATCCACTCAAGAATAAATCTGTGACTTTTGGTGTTATTGAGATAGAAGCACTTGGAAAGGAGATGGAGAATCAGATTTAGGAATCGATTTGTTAACCAAAGCCACAAACGAACAGATGAGCTCTTTAAAGAAAACACACCTATTATGAGTTCAAGGTAATGGAAGAAAGACTCTTCTGACTTCAAAGCTACATGTTTGTGGTTGTCATTAAAAATTGGTTTATATTAATTGTACAAAATAAGCCCAAACTGGCCTGGAGTTTCAGATACTCCTGCCTTCACCTCTGGACTGCTGGGATTAAGAATGTGGACCAACATACCTGACTAGATTTGTTGTTGTTGTTGTTGCTTGTTTGTTTGTTTGTTTGTTTGATTTTGGCCTGAACTCTGAGCCTGGGCTCTGTCCCTCAGCTCTTCAGCTCAAGGCTAGTGCTCTACCACTTTGGGCCACAGAGCCACTTCCAGATTTTTCTGCTTAGGTGTTGTTCAGGAATCAAACCAGCGCCTCATGCTAGGCAAGCACTCTACCATTGAGCCACTTTCCCAGCCTAGATTTTTCACTGAGAATAGTAGACAAAACTAAGAGGCCATTGAAGGAAGTCAAGGATGCATAGATAGGCAGATTGCCACAACAGAGCTCCAGGATCTCAAGAGAGCAAAGAAAGTTCCTGGTAGTGGTGCTGCCATCTGTAGGCTAGTGATAGAAAAAAAGAAATGCCACAAGAATAGATAGATTCAGAAAATGTCCATCCTGTAAAAATGCACAAGCAACAAGGCTCAAGAAAAAAAAAAAAAAGTAGTAGTGACTAGCCATTTAAATTGTGTGGAATCTAGTAGCCACAACACTAACAAAAATAATCCTAGTATAATAACAGCATTTTTTATAAAGACAAGTTTAATTTCCATATATGAAATGTGGGCTGGGACTGTAGCTTAAGTGGCAGAGTACTTGCCTAGCAAACACAAGGCCTTGAATGCAAATCCCAGTACTAAGAAAAGTTTAACATAAGCATTTACTTTTTTTGGAAAACGAAGCTAGCCTGATGTAAAGGGTATAAGGACAAACTTACTCTATTGATTTATGGAGACACTAATTCAATAAGGAGAGGTCAGGTAGAAAGCCACCTCTATGACACAGAGGACATGGGCCAAATCAAGACAAGATAAACACCTGAATGAATCATGGTTGTTGCACATCATCTGGCGTCCTATGGCTTGCTATGTTCCACCAAGTTCATGTACTTTGTCATTCATTCAGTGGTGGTTACTTAGGGTAACAGCCTAGAACAAACTTCCTGGGACAAAACATTAATGTAGGGGGTAAAATGTATATGAATAATCACAGCTTTTGTCTTCCATTGCATCATTCCTGCATTAACCAATCATATTAGCTAATTTGCATAGTGTGATAGTGTGATGGAAGAGTATCTTTTTTTTTTTTTTGGTCAGTTGTGGGGCTTGAACTCAGGATCTGGCCTCTGTCCCTGAGCTTTTTCACTCAAGCCTGGCACTCTACCACTTTGAGCCACAGCTGTATTTGGGGTGTGTGTGTGTGTGTGTGTGTGTGTGTGTGTGTGTGTGTGTGTGTGTGTGTGTGTGTGTGTGTGTGTGTGTGTGTGTGTGTGTGTGTGTGTGTGTGTGTGTGTGTGTGTGTGTGTGTGTGTGTGTGTGTGTTTTGCTGGTTAATTGGAGAGAAGAGTCTCATGGTTTCCTGCCTGGGCTGGCTTCAAATCTCAGATCTCAACCTCCTGAGTAGCTAGGATTACAGGTCTGAGCCACCAGCAGCCTGTCCTGGAAGAGGAACTGTTAAGTAACTTTCGCCAGCCACCCTTAACATTCAAAGGGATCCTGACCTACTGAGCATTTTACATTTGGTCCCCACCAACTCCATTACACATTCAAGCCACCCACTCCACATTCAAGCATTTCTTTTCACTCTTTGTAACTTAATTCTACCCCCAAGGCAAACGCTTTATCAATCTTATTTATTTAATGTGAATCTCAGTCTCCAAAGCCAGATGTTGAAGAAAATTAATTTCTTTTTTGTTTTTTGTTTTGTTTTGCCAGTCTTGGGGGGCTTGAACTCATGGTCTGGGCACTGTCCCTGAGGTTTGTTTGCTCAAGGCTAGCACTCTACCACTTGAGCCCTAGTGCTACTTCTGGTCTTTTCTGTTTGTGTGGTACTGAGGGCTTCATTCATGCGAGGTATACACTCTACCACTAAGCCACATTCACAACCTAGGAAAATTAATTTCTACAAATCAACTTCATTTTTCATGTCACGTTTCCACTCTGCCAAGTTGGCTTGCAATTGATCACAGTTACTGCTGTAGTTTCTCTTTTATCTCTTGAGAGTCACACAGAGATATGTGGCGCTCACGCACCGCCCACAGTGCTCATGTGTCTCTTTGCTGACCATGATGACCATCCCCTCCACATGATGCTTTTAGGTTTGGGTGCTGTTGATTTTGTGTGCTACGTAATTTTGTGGGTTTTTTTTTAATGTTGCAAACCCTGCAGGTGGCTCACCCCTATAATCATAGCTACTCAGGAAGCTAAGATATGAGGATTGTGGTTCAAAGCCAGCCTGGACAGGAAAGTCTGTGAAACTCATTTCCGATTTTCCACTAAAAAAATTAGCAATGGAGCTGTGGCTTAAGTGGTAGAGCACCAGCCTTGAGTGTTAAAAGCTAAGGGACATATCCAGACTCGGCATTCAAGTTCCAGGACCAGAATGCACATGCATATTGTTTGTTTTTTGATGTTGTTTTGTTTTCCTGTTCAGATTTTCCCCATGTTGACACCTCCCAAAGCCACTATTACATCTCTCTGGGGATAACATCTCTTTGATGCAATGTCACTACATAATGTGCAGAACCCTATTCCTCTTTCTTTCTTGGTGACATCTCTTCATCTTAATCTCTGGCCATTGGATCCCATTTCTTGCTTCTCTGAGATTCTTTTTTTTTGGGGGGGGGTGTCCGGTCATAGGACCTGAACTATGGGCTTGGGTGCTATCCCTCAGCTCTTCAGCTCAAGGCCAGCTCTCTACCACTTGAGCCACTTCCGGCTTTTTTCTTTTTGCTTATGTGGTGCTGGGGAATCTAACCCAGGGCCTCATGCATGCAAGGCAAGTGCTCTACCACTGAGCCACCATCCCAGCCCTTCTCTGAGATTCTTTACTGCTTCATTTGGGTCCTAATCCCTTTCCTAGAAATTAAGTGGCTTTTGGTTGTGAACCACAGAAATTCAACTCAAGGCTCAAATGACTGAAAAATCTAGATTTGTAGTACTTGTTTCAGACTGTGATTGAGTTGGCCCATTAAAATTTTTTTTAGCATAATACAATCCTATATTATCAGGCTAAGTTCTGAGCAAATTGATCTTCTGGACCCTTGTCAAGTTACCACACAGCAAAAAGACTAACGGCCCCTCTCAACATCTGTCCAAATTGCACAATCATGAACAGATTAGCAATTATGGCCATTTTAAGCCATTTACTTTGGTAGTGGTTTGTTAAGACAGCAATGATCATGGAAACACCACTAAAAAGCCTAATATCATCAATAAATTTAAGATAAATGTTGACAAAATTTTTCTTCTGTATGTGTGCACACACGCACACACACATGCACATGTATGTGCATGCTAGTCTTAGGGCTTGAACTCATAGCCTAGGCACTGTCCCTGAGCTTTTTTTAACTCAAGACTAATGCTCCACAGTTTCACTTCTGGATGTTTAGTAGTTAATTGGAAATAAGAGTCTCATGTACTTTCCTGCCTAGGCTGGCTTCAAACTACAATTCTCAGCTCTCAGCCTCCTGAGAAGCTAGAATTACAGACATGAGGCACCAGTGCCTGGCCTTAAATCATTTTTTTTTTTTTATCAAGAGGAGTAGTAGAACCCTTGTCTAGCATACTCAAAACCCTGAGTTTAATCTCCAACACACTGCAAACTAGCCAACCTGGCACACAAACACACAAAACCCCAAGTGCACATCCTGAAATCAGACACAGTAATTTCATCTGTTTGTTCCTCCAGCCTATATATGGTAGTCCTTCCTGTTGATGTGTTCTCTGAGTTGTCTCCCTAGAGGCTATTTAACATTTCCAACACTAGTCTAGCTATTTATTCCCTCCCCCAACTTTGTTTGAAAGAACTAAGGAGGTTCCCATTTCCTAGCTGGTCCCTGATGATTCCACTCACTAACATCTGTGGTACACCCTAGAGTAATCTGTTGGGGAGCTACTGTTATCAAATCCATTTTTCAGATGAAAGAACTACAACACAGAGGGATTTAATAGCCTAACATTCCACAATCATATTTAGTATTGCTAATGTCTACAAGTGGTGAAGTACCATCAGAAAAATATGTATATATGTATATATACATACATACATATATATGCATATATATATACATAAATACATACATATATATGTATATATGTTGTGGGGCTTGAACTCTGGGCTTGGGTGCTGTTTCTGAGCTTTTCAGCTCAAGGCTAGTGCTCCACCACTTTGAGCCACAGCACCACTTCCAGTTTTCTGGTGGTTAATTGGGGATAAGAGTCTTACGGACTTTCTTGTCCGGGCTGCCTTTGAACTGCGGTCCTTAGATCTCAGCCTCCTGAGTAGCTAGGATTACAAGCTTGAGCCACCAGCAGCACCCAGCGACTTTCATGTTTTTTGTCAACTGAAAATTATTTTTCTGGACTGGGAAGGTGGCTCAGTGGTAGAATGCTTGCATCACATGCATGAGGCCCTGGATTTGCTTCCTTAGCACCACATAAGCAGAAAAAGCTGGAAGTGGCGCTGTGGCTCAAGTGGTAGAGTGCTAGCCTTGAACTGAAGAGGGACAGTGCCCAGGCCCAGAGTTCAGGCCCCATGACCGACAAAAAAAGAAAAGAAAAGAAAATTTCTGCCAGGCGCTGTTGGCTCACGCCTGTAATCTTAGCTACTCAGGAGGCTGAGATCTGAGGATAGGGGTTCAAAGCCAGCCCAGGCAGGAAAATGCCTGAGACTCTTATTTCCAGTAAACTACTAGAAAACTGGAAGTGGCACTGTGGCTCAAGTGGTAGAGTGCTAGCCTTAAGCTGAAGAGCGCAGGGACAGCCGCCAGGCCCAGAGTTCAAGCCAACTGACAAAAAGAAAAAAAGAAAAGAAAAGAAACAGAGGCATACATAATGTCTAACTTAAACTCAGTAGATAGGTTCACAAAACCAGCAATTGACTTTGGAAAGATCTGTGCTACTGTTGGAATAAGTGACTAATTTTCTAAACTTACGAACACATCTATTTTTGCTGTTGAAAAATCACCCTAGAATTCACATCCTGTTTTAGGCCACAGGTCTACATTAAGAAATACATGCTTGGAACAGCTCACTTTCAGGTGATAGAACTGTTCTAATGGTTGTGGTATACATATGTATTTAACTTTGGGAAGACTTAGAATTAAATATAGAAATATCAAGTGACCAAATACATAGTACTAAGACTTTCGTACTTTTGTGAATTCACTCTGTGAATTCACACTCTGTGAATATTTTGTCTTTGCAGCATTGATAATGTCTAAGATAATTGATAATAAGATTGACAATTGATAATAAGATAAATAAGATTGATAGATCAATCTTCTGATTTCATCTGGAAATGTGTGGGGAAGAAATACATAGTGTAGTTGAGTTCAGATTGGTAGTTTATTAATGAAAGGTGTTAAGAGGATTTTATGGTTTGTAAACCAGAATATTGGAATATATAAAAGATTCATTGCCTTTGTAAATTTAATTTAGTCTGTAAGTACTTGGGGATGTTTTGCTCATCAGTATAGGTGATTAACTTGCTTAAAAGAAGAAAATTGAAAATGTTCAATTTATGAATGCAGTTTAAAGTGTTTAAAGGGAAATTTAATTAAACTAACTTTGTAAGCAGAATTGATTGGAGGAAGTTTAGTTTGTTCAGCCTGAGAATATTAACCAAAATCCCCTTATTAAAATGTACTAGAGTTG